>NW_027210602.1:10990000-11152529 GCF_029030835.1 Brachyistius frenatus
CCAAGATTTCCTTTTACCCAGCAACGTTTCACAGCTTCCTGGGGGATCCTAAGGCCAATTCCAGCTATTGAAAAATAGCTCGGTGGTCCCCTTCTGCTGCTTAACCAACATGGCAACCACGAGACTGAAAAGTGTTGACCATTTTATACTTTTTAACTGTTTTGAGTACACCAATTGGGTACCCATTGTGCACTGCATGTTGCCTTATTTGTTAGTGTGAACAGACTTATAGACTCAAAATAGCAAGTGCAAATACATAACTATGTGAATTGAGATGCAGCCATGGACTCCACAAACCCTCAAAAGTGATATTAGGCACCAAGACATTGAGGCCACTCCTCAGCGTTGTTCAAGGACATCCCCCAACAACCTATCACCTTTTTTATGGTTTGTTCCTCCTCGGACAACTGTGGGTATCTACCCACTCAATACTGTTGGAAGTGCCCCACAGCCCTTGCCGCGCTATAGTCTTCTCCCCACAATTATTTGGCCCTTGTCAAAGTCACTCAGATCTTTGCCCCGTCTATTTCTGAGTTCCACCTTGACTAGGAAAAACAACTATTTCCTTGTCGACAAATATATTCCAGACCGTGAATGTGCCATTTTTATGAGATAATTAATAATAATTTATTTCCCTGTAAGTGGTCGTAATGTTTGTCTCAAGCATATGTGATGATATGGTAAAATGTCTGCAAAATTAAAACATTGCCATAAAGTAGCCCTGTTTATTTGATTAGTAACATTGCTCATAACGGTTTAATACCCAGAAATTGTAGGGATAAGATATAGTAAACATGGTCTAAACTGTGATATTTTTATATTGTCCGCCATGTCAGCCACCGCTAACGAGGCACATCTCCTGCACAATCTCTCTTTTAACAGTTGTTTTGGGGACCTGTTGTGTTCACCTCTTTCAGCATGCACCCGATTCCTCCTTCTCCCAATCACCACTTTGTCCTCATCAGAGAACCAACAAAGAAGAGACAGAGCAGACCCGGAGAGTCAGTTATAAGTCCTGCAGTTCCAAACTGCAACGAGCTGGCAGCGTCAAAGACCTGATCAGTAGATTCTCTGGTCCGGATCACATCATGTCTTCGGGTTCTCCACAGAGCCCTTCTTCTGGAGCAGGACGACTCCCAAAGTCTTCTTCTGTGGAGGTCCTCAAGTCTTTATTTCCATCCACGCCGAACTGCACCAGAGAAGATGGGAGTCCAGTTCCCAACATTACTGTGACTCCTCCATTCAGGGAAACCCCTCAGAAAGGTGTTGAATTAGCTCAAAAAGGCACCAGAGACAGTCCGATAACTGCCAGAATTGATTGTCCAGTAGGGGGAAGCACTGCGAAGACTGATTCAGAACCAAGGAACAAAACATACACCACAGACTCTGGCAGAGACTCAGTGGCTGACTCTGGCATGGGATCGGTAAGAGAAAACAAAACTGACTGTTCCGATGTCCTTGCATGAAATGAAAAGCTCTGCATCTTCTCTGCGTGAAGATGGCACGGCAGGTGTTTTAAACGCATTTCTTGCTTGAATAAACCTCCGTACTAATCCGCATGGTGACTCAAAACCTTGAATCCACATTAAGATTTTACAGTACCTTCACTTCAATCACTGATCAAAATGGCCTCAAACTCACTGACAGATCGAGCAAATGGTACTCTTCTCTTTGATTCTCCTGTAGCTGAACTTCTCGTTACCATTTTTTCTTTGGTCTAAAAAAATACCAACCCTTCCTGCTATGATTGTTGATTTTTACTGGATGGAAAGTGCTTGAAACAGATGGAACCTTATGCTGATTTTTGCATTCTGTTCCCTTTGAATTTCTGTTTAAATCGTATTGTGTTGTAATAGTTTCTGCCAAGGTGAGATGAAGTCATTGTTTTCACAAATCTTGACCTGACCTGAAATCAGAGCAACAAGTTCCAACTGTGTGTTTCAAGCCCATTGTGTGTCTCTTTTCATCGCCAGAAACAACTTTCTCTCCTGCTTGTGCATATTGATTAGCTGCTGCCAGATTATTACTTTTACTCAAGTTCACTTTCACATCACTTTAACCTTTTGGAATGGAGTGGACCAAAGGAAGTCACATTGGCTATTTAACTTTGGTTATTTAAAATCTGTATTTTTCACTTATAGCTAAGGATCCATTAGTCAGGAATCAAACAACTGACAAGGAAAGAATTAGCTCCTGAGCATAGCATGTAGCAGTTGTTGGGGGCCAAACCAGAGCTTAAAGAAGAGTGAAAATTAAACTTAGGCAAGCTGCTGTTTGCCAACATGTCAGCCAGAACAACTTTAGAAGGTGATAATAAATTAGCGCTGTGTTTTTGTCATATCTTGTGGATCTAGTTGCCAGAAAAGACTGAAATGACAATACATGTTTTGCAGTAAACTATACAGTACAGTCAGGCAGTTTAATTTTAGTCTTTTCTTAAAAAAACGTTTCCCTGTCAAAGTAAATCAGTGTGAATGTGTCACTTTACCTCATCTTGAATGTTCTTTCAAATTGCTATATTTTGTTATCTCCTCAACCTCCTTACCTTATTTTACCTGATTGGGCCATATATTCATTTTCTCACAGTCACTCACTGACAAAAATGGCACGTGCATAATTCATTGCCAGTGCTGTATATTTGTGTAACAGGTCTCATTTTCCCCCTTTAGCAGATGTATTTTTGTTTTATCCAGATTTATGTCATCCCTGTTTCCCCAACTTCTGCCCCTGTCTTCCTCAGGAGTCAGAGTTTGATTCGAACAAACAGCTGGACAGCCCTTCAGAAGAGGAGCTCTCCACACCCAGAGTGGTGTCAAGCAGCCAGAACCCAAAATATCAACTGTTCCTCAGCAACGAGCTGAAGACCAATGGGTTGAGTGGCAGAGATGCAGATGGTCCGGGAGGCGGCGGGTCAGTAGGGGAGAACGGCCCCAAGTTGGCCCCATTGGAAACTAACCGGCTGGGGCTGAACCACTACCGAGGGTCCCTGGAGTCCTTGGCCTCACGGGACTGGGACACTATGTCTGACAGGGTAGGTGAGGCAGACCATGGCTTCTGTTGGTGTGTGTTTGGTTGGGTTCAGGGAGATTCATTATATATATTTTTTAATGATAATCAGAATCTGCTTTGCTGCTGGGTAACTGGGATTCAACAGAAACAGCACCAGTTATTAAACAGTGCCCTCTCCTGGACAAAACAGCTGCAAGGCATCTCATTATCAAAGACCTGCAGGACTCTCAGTCTTGTGAAACCGAAAGTTCTTATTTACTTAGTCAAGCAAAAAAACATCTGGGTGTGTACTGAAACTTAAAGATTCCCTTCAGACATGTTTTAAGATGGATATACTGTAAATACTCTACTTTGAACAATAATTGTGGTTATGTGTTTTTTCTTCAAAAAACAATTATCTTTAAAAAAATACTTAAAAATACATCTTCCCTTTATCCTTCATTGAAAATATCAGAATCTATACATATGCAAATGTATTTCATTTCTAAAGTTTAAATGTCGGAAACAAGATATGTTTCTCCACTGTAAATTCCATTGTCAGTATTTTGTGCACTGGAGGTTTCGAGTTTCCACATCATACTTGTGTAAATTGAATATTGAACCATGATCGGCCATCAAACGATTCGTGACATCATAACTAATTTTAGAAGTCCCACCCCTTAAAATAGGATTTTCAGTGCACTTTCCCCCTTCAGCAGAGTAATGTAAAAAAACACAGCTTTTAGTGTTAAATTCTTCACATACATCAACTAGTGAAGCTTAAAGTATATTTTTGAGTGGAGAGGGACTTCAAAGGGCCATTTTCCCTTAGTTTATTATTCCAAAATGCAGATTTTCAACTCTAGGAAAATCTTGGAGTTGATTTGTATTGGAAACAGGATGAAATCATCTCAATGCACTGGCACAATGATTACTGTTGTCTTATCTTGTACTCTGTTTTTAGATTCCAAAGTTGCCAAATATTCCAACAATTGCAGTGTGTAGGTTTCTTCATCATTTGAGAACTTATTTATCCCAAATCTATTTAGATTTTTAAAACATGGACCTTTTTATTGCAAAATGACATAAAATACAGTAGAATGTACAAAAATAAATATCTATTATTGCAAATAACTAAACTGACTCGTCAGTGATTTATCACATATTTTTCTAAATTCTACAATATTAATGTGATAAATGTATTATGCATCATTTATATCACATCATTTTGATATAAAGTTATTGAATTGGATTTACTGGTAATCAAACACCATTTAAAAAAACAACAACATTTTATTAGTGTTCAAATGTCTTACATTTACAGGGTTGTTACTAGATATAGCTGCATTTTAGCACATAGCATTTGCTGCAATCCCGCTGCTGTTTATTTCTGTTTAATGTAAAGTTATTTGGGCAAACCACAACAACCGTGGCTACATTTGTGCTGTTGAATTTGCTGTCAGTATGCTCTAACATTTTAAATTTTTTCTTTTATTTCTGGTTTTCTTGTGTCTCACCTTCTGCCATCAATTTAAAGTAACATACCGGTGTGGCACTGTTTGTGTTTCAGCTTGGTGTCATTGACAGCCCTCCCAGGGTGTTCAACAGTCCATACATAACGTCCACCTCTGTGGAGTACAAACCCCTTCACCGAATGTCCGAGTTTAAGGTTTGTGATGTGTCAGCAAAATTGTAAAACCATTTCCTCAGACCAATTAGTTGGTTTTATTTCATCAGCATTGTAGATTTAGAAATATTTTTGTCACTTCAATGTACAGTAAGAATGAATATGAATATTATTATACTAGAACCTATGTGTTTTGTAACCTTAGACAATCAGTATGCATTTGCAAATGCAAAACTGATGATTTACACAGAATAGGAAATCAGAGCAAGTTACTAACTCTCCCCTGTGTTTCTCCTTATCTCCACACTCAGGGAGGTCTGTCTCCTGCCACCTCAGAGATGAACATGTACAGCTTCAACAGTCGCAGCACCAGTCCAGTAGGCATTCCCACGCCCACCCTTGCCTCCCCCCGCCCCCGTTTCTCTGCCTACGACACTCTGAGGAGAAGGGCCGAAGTGAACAACACTGTACGTTTACTGACACATCCACACACACTACGACACTTCCTCACCGTGTAATGTGTTTTAATATTCACATTACATGTTCTGCTACAGGTGGTACCTAACCACTACAGCATGCGCTCTGCCACTCTGGGGGCACCCAATAAAAAAGACTACATAGAGGAACTCACCAAGCAGCTGGACAGCTGCCAGAAGGTAGACCTGATCTGATCCTTCTCTTTGTGTTTCAAACACATGTAGTTCTGCTATATGTTTGTCGTTTGTTACCACACGTACCGTAAGAGTCCACACACGTCCAATGGAGGACGTGAACCTTGGAGATATGTAAACTTCGATGATGTCGCAGCCAAGTCTTTGTATTTTTAATAGTTACAATATACACCATAACATAACATTATTCAAGAGAAGAAAACAGTATTTTAAATGGGGTGTCTGTTCACTGCAGCGCAACCAGTTCCTGGAGGCAGAGAGTGTGGAGATGGAGAAGGAGAGGAACCAGATCAGGTCAGACATGATGTGTTATTTTACTTTTTATGTACTTATGATGTGATCAGTACACTGCAAAATCACCGGTGAGTGGAGTTGTTTGTACAGTATCTGTAAATTTAAACCACAAGAAGCCAGTTGCTTTTAGCTTGATGTTAAGGTTAAGGTTGATGTTAAGGCTTGTAGAATTTTTGTTACGTTGGTTTCAAGAACTCACTGACCACAGCCTCAGTAGATTCTTCTTCACTACAGCAAGTTCCTTTTTAACCCCTCTTGTTCTTTGGCTTCCCTGCTCGCTGTGTAAACACATGAGGTTTGGCACATAACAGTCTGATCACTGTCCTTAAAGGTTTGAGATGCGCGGCCTGCTTGTGAACAATGAGGACCTGCTAAGGACCAACTCTCAGCTGACCAATGAGCTGAAGAGGATGAGAGAGCAGATGGTAGAGATGGAGAGAGAGGGCCAGTCCATGGGAGAGAGATACAGAGAGATGGAGGTGTGATGGAGAGTTGGATGTATAGATCGAAGGATTTTGTAGTTATGCGCACATGTGCATGATTGACTCTTGACTTTTGCTGTGCAGATTGAGGTGAAGGGGGCCCGGGACATGATGGTGGAGGCCAACACTCAGGAGTATGCCTTCAACTTCCTCCAGCAGTCACTCAAAAACAAGATCCAGGATGCTGAGGTACACAGAGTTACACCAGAGCGGCTAAAATGAGAAACTGGAATGAATTAATGATGCAAACTACTTGACTGATGGTTCAGATCACAATAAGACAAAGTACCTTTTATCATAGATTAGCATGATTTTCTGTGTATATCTGCAGTAAACAGAAAAGCTCCAGTTGAAGAGTGTAAAGTTGAACTAAATGCTTTGTAGGCATTCACAGCAACACTGTAAAAATAAACAAATATTTGAAGATACATGTTTTTATCTTAAATTATATTTATATCTAAGAAATAAAACAAAAATCTATATTTTAAAAGTTTTACAAGACAGTGGAAACAAGGTAATCAGGTTGCCTTAAGAGGCCAAACATTTGTCATTTGGTTTACAACAAAATAGTTTCTGATTGCAGACGAGCTGAGGACTTTTGAGGGACAAATGAAAATGTTGATTTTGTATGTTTTAACAACAACTCATTGTATAAACATCCTAATATAACAAGTAGAAGGTTATCCTTTCTTAGAATGAGTTTCTGGAAATATTTGAAATTTAGTTTTGGCCTTACATTTGACGCAAACATTATCCAAAACCTACTTTTAGTTTTTAAAATGTTCTTTCTTCTTGGATGTTGTTAAACTAATGAAACACCAACTAACTAACATATATGTGTGTGTGTGTGTGTGTGTGTGTGTGTGTGTGTGTGTGTGTGTGTGTGTGTGTGTGTGTGTGTGTGTGTGTGTGTGTGTGTGTGTGTGTGTGTGTGTGTGTGTGTGTGTAATATCAGGAGAACCTGGAGAAGCAGACACAGCATGCTAAGACTCTGGCTGAGAAGTTGTGGCTGGCAGAGAGACAGCTGGAGGAGCTGGAGGTCGACAAAGAAACCAAAGACAAGAGGACGTCTGAACTTAGCAGCACCATCGTTAGACTGGAGATGGAGGTACGGACATGAACAAATAGAGACAAAGACAGTTACTTCAGTTACATATTTTGTGGGCTTGAGTTGATAAACAGCCATAGTTTTCTATAGAAATTCTTTTGGAAGAACTTAGTAAGTTCTTTCAAGTATGAGTCGTAAACAGGACAGAGCTTCATTCAAACTGAAGTAGATATTTAGAAAGAGGGTTAAATGATGGAGGATTACATGCTGAAACTGAAAGACTCACGAGGGTACACTAACAATTCATTGAAATGAACCAATTAGATGTATACCAATTTAACATTTCTAATGAAAATTGATGGGAATGTTAAATTGGTATACATCTAATTATACATCTTTTCCACAAAAATTTCAGTCTGTTATGGGGTTCTTAATTTTTAATAGAAAGACATTTAACTAATTCCGTCAATTCAATTCAATTATATTTGGATTGTAAAATATATTTACCTTGGTCCCTGAGCTCTTACCAATTACACAATAATACACAGCAAGTAAACAAATTACAAAACCAATTCTGGTCATCAAAAAGAGGTTCATAAAACTTCTACATGTCTTCTAAAATGAATGCTTCCCCATAAATATAGTATTGTGAGCTGCCCAGAAAAAGCTGTATGCATGTGTGTGGGTGTGTATGGATTTAGAGATGTACAGCATACAGTAAGTTTCTGTGTTTCCAGGTGGGAGAAGCCCTGCAGGTGTCCACACAGGCTGCCGCAGAGCTGAACCTGCAGCAGAAACTGCGTGAGGACGCCCAGCTGAGGGTGGAGGAGCTGGAGGAGTCTCTGCTGGAGAAGGACCAGGAACTGCAGAAGCTGCAGGCCCTCGTCAGCAGACTGCAAGGAGAGGTACATCCACCTGTTTAACACTTGAGTCTCTGCTGAAAAGTTTAGGCATGTCACACTAACATGTTAAACATTAGCCTGTTAACACACAAGCTAACATGAGACTGTTAACAGACTAATATTAACTCAGGCTGTAAACACCTTTGGTAAAACTGCAGCCTCAGGGTGTTTGTTTGTTTTCTGCATTTTTGTGTGCAGGTCTCTGGTAAACTGATTGATAAGGAACGGACGCTGGAGGAGGAAATCCAGATGAAAGAAAGGCTTCAGCTGCAGTGCAAGCAGGCCGAGAGGACGGTGGATGACCTCACCATGGAGCTACAGAGCACAAACCAGGCTAGAGATGACCTGGCCAAACAACTCAAACAGGCTCAGGTACAAAAACTTTTTCAAGCTAAATCAATTATCACATCAGCTTTCCTGCTAAAAAATTCCTTCTGAAGGAGCCACCAAAGAAACGTTCACCAGGGAAAAGCGCCCTGCGACTGTACATTTTCAATCTAAAATATTGTGATATGCAAAACAATATTTTTACAGTGAAACACAAAATGACTATTTAGGAGGTTCAAAAAAGAAATGGAATGTCAAAGTGTTCTTCCTTTTTTTATGTTGTTAAACTTGCGTGAAAAGAAAAAAAACAAAACATGTTACTTTGTCTCTCAATACTTAATGATTTCTACTACTTTAAAACCTAGACACAGATTTATATTTAACTTTTTTTTTTCGTTCTTTCGAGGACTTATTTTGGGTAAATAAAATAAATACAAGATGTCTCCATTTAGTACATTACATATTTGTAAACAATAATGCATATGTATATACCAGTTTAAAAAAGATAACCATAATTAAAGCTTATTTATTTTGAAGAAACTTTAAAAATCATTTCCCCAATGTTTTATCCTTAAAGGGAACTCCTGCTGTTTCCAGCCCAACATCAAGGAGCATCCACAGTGTCTTAGTGCACATGACACAATGATTTGAACAGAGATGTCCACTTGAATTAATCAGTCATGCAAACCCTCAGAATTTGGGGTTAATGTGGTATTAATTATGCAAATCCTGTTTAGTAGTCAGTGTGCTAATTCTATAATCCCAAATATACGTATATGCGTCACCATTTCTGAAGATACTTAATCTGTCCCATTTCTAAATAACTTGAGTGAGCGACAGTTGACATCATGAAGAGTGACCACAAGCTGTCTTGTTTGTTTTTGTGTTTGTGTGTATGTGTGTTTCAGGAGAAGATGATCGATCTGGAG
The DNA here is from genome assembly GCF_029030835.1 of Brachyistius frenatus. Taxonomy (NCBI): domain Eukaryota; kingdom Metazoa; phylum Chordata; class Actinopteri; family Embiotocidae; genus Brachyistius; species Brachyistius frenatus. The sequence continues at coordinate 10,999,269 of NW_027210602.1, forward strand.
AGTGATCTGGAGGAGCTGCATGACAGCGAGCAGAGATGGGCCGCCAAGCACAAGAGAGCAATCGAACAGGTAAACACGCTGGAAGCAGGAAACAGTTCAGCTAAAAATTGTTCTGACAAATTTGATCTTTTTGGGTATTGATACAGTTTAATGTTTGCTGACAGACTGAGCAGCTGCAGCTGAAGCTGATTCAGGAGAAAGATCTGAACGACCAGCTGGAAAGTGAGAGGGATGCCAAGGACAGACAGGTAACGTGTGTGTGTGTGTGTGTGTGTGTGTGTGTGTGTGTGTGTGTGTGTGTGTGTGTGTGTGTGTGTGTGTGTGTGTGTGTGTGTGTGTGTGTGTGTGTGTGTGTGTGTGTGTGTGTATTGAGCAGAATATTTCACATGAAACTTGTCAGTGCTCTCTGCGGTACAAACCGGGAGACACTGTTTTTAAATTAAATCAGACTGGATTCAGGAAGTACTCAGACCTCTTTACTTTTTGTGCTGTAGATTTCATTTAAAATTAATGCAATTGGTATCAATCCACTCCCATCAATCCTCTCTCGATAACCTATAAAGACAGTAAAAATAAATTTGTAGAAGTTTTTCAAATTTATTTAAATCAAAAACTGAATTCTTTCATTTATAAAAGTATTCAGAGCCTTAACTCTGTACTTTGTAGGAGCCCCTCAGTTACAGTTTCACATCTTTTTCGCTAAACCTCTAATAGCTTTGGACACCTAGATTTGGGCCCTTCATCCCATTCTTCCTAACAGACCCTCTCTAGCTCTGTCAGATTGGATGGGAAGTGTCTGTGAACTTCCATCTTCAGCTCTCTTCACAGATGTTCTGTGGTTTACCCTATGGGCTTTTGACCTGTCACCCCAGTTCAAGGTGAACTCTCTGCAGCAGGTTTTCTGCAAGGATTCTCTCTGTATTTGGCAGCATTCATCCTTCCTTTAGTTCTGATGAGTCTCTCTGTCACTGCTTCTGGGAAGTACCCCCATAGCATAATGTGACCACCACCGTGCTTTATTGAAGGGATGGTATTAACACGTGATAAGCAGTATCTACTATTCACCAGACATAGTGCTTAGAGTTCTGCCAAAATGTTTTTTGACTCATTAACCCAGAGAATCTGGCATCTTTGAATCAGAGCAGCTTCGGTCCGGCTGCTCTATCATGAAGGGCAGCAGGTTCCTCCATCTCTGACTGACCGCTCGCTCAGTTCTTCTTCACCTGTCTGCCCAAGGCCCTTCTGGCCTTGTTACTGAGTTATTCTTGATGTCCATTTCAATGAAGAGTCCTGGTGGTTACAAACTTCTACCATTTACAGTTATTGAGGCGACTGTACACAATTGTATCACAGTTTTACTTTATGGGGCCTCATATACACACATCTGAGCCTTTCTAACAATTTGCCACAGACAAAATCCAGTGACGTTATAGACCAGAAAAGCCTAATTTGGTCCTACGGGCCAAGTTTCTTTCATTTGATCCACCAAGGCATTTGACAAGCTTGAGCGCATCCTCCTTACACCTTAAGTGCTGTAAAATCCTAACATATTGATTACGAACCATAAATTTTGTGCTGCAGTACATAATATGAGTTTCACGGCAACGTACCTCAGAGGGCTGTAAAGTTTCCATACATCTTATCTACAAAGAATAATAGTATTCTCTTTCTCTCCTGGTGCTGTAGTGTGTCTTGCGTCACTGACTTTGGGCTAACAGGACTGACAGATATCGAGGCAGTGGTGCACTGACGAGAGAAAATTTGGAAAAAATGTGCAAATCAACTGTTTTTGATAAAAACAATTCTTCAAAATAATACAGTTACTATTTTGCATACATAAGAGTAGTGTTTTAATTATTCTGAAATGTTATCTCTAATTTACAAGGTTAGTTTTGCAAAATATTTTACATTTTAATTAAATGTAATTTTACATAACAAAACATACAGATTAATTTGAGCTCTTCATTGGAAAGACTTTGGGCACCTCTGTTTCAGACACATCTCAATTTTTATTAAAACAAATTACACCCAACCACAGTTTGAAATATTTCATGAATAAGCAAAATAGATAAGAGTGTAGTGATGTGAAAACAGTAGTGACAAATCACTTAATGAATATTGATATAAACATGGCATTACATTAATAGCATTGTTTCAAATCTGTACATGTAATGACTGGTTAAGTGCTTTTCATCTCTAAACAATTTCTTTCTATGCATGTAGTTGCGAGAGGTGCGCCTGGAGGTGGAGGAGCTCCAGAGCTCCAGAGTTCAGGAGGACGTCATCTCCAGGGCAGAGAGCAGACTCAAGGAGCTGGAGAACACTCTGAGGACCGAGGAGAGGTCAGTCAGAAAACAAAGAACCTCTCAGCACGGGCAGCGGACAATGAATGTGCCATGTCTGTCCGTATGATGAGGTCCTCGGTCCGTATACTTTCACTCCGGTCATTTGGCTCCTTCGGTCCTCGTCGATGAAAAATAGACACACCGTTGACTGACATTCCAGTTTTTATTCTACTCTGATGAGCACATAAAAAAAATACTTGTTAATGAGCACTGATAATACAGACTGCAACCAGACCTCACATGTCATAAAGACAAACAAACGTGTACCATATTATTAGGTATGCCAGTATCAAGATCGGCAGGACATATTTGGAAATTATTTGGAAAGAGATCAGGTGAATGAAATGCAATAGAGGTCCTGCCAGCTGGCAATCGAATCGGTGACTCGCTGTCTAGGGCATTTGGGACCGATGTGATTCCCATTTTCAGTAATATGATCATCTCTGTGAGCTTGACAGCAATGATGGGCCTAAGTTAAATTCCACCACAAACTGGGAAATTAATCTCTTGAACTGTAATAATATATCAAACAAATTCTGCCACTTGCTACTGCATATTTTGAACTGAATTGTCCCTTTAATTTTGATTTCAGAGTAGATTTGTTAGGTTTATGCTCAAGGTAACATGAAACTTTACACGGTCATTTGTTGTTGAGTTGAGTTAAAAAAAATTAAAAAAATTAAAAAAAAAAACAGTTCAGCAGACTTTGCAAGTAAACAATTTGAACAGTTTGACTTGTTCTCAACACTTAAATATTCTGATGGTGATGCTGCAGTTGGTTGATCTTTCATTCACTTTCTAAAGAGGGAAAAAACTAAGCTGAAAGAAAAGCTCATCACACCTCTCTTTTCACAGCATGTGCACATGAACAGATGGTTACTAAATATAAATGATGTGATAATAGCCCATAAAGCAATGTTTAGAAGCGATGCACGATATGTAATAATAGCCCATATACAGTGCATCCGGAAAGTATTCACAGCGCTTCACTTTTTACACATTTTGTTATGTTACAGCCTTATTCCAAAATGGATTAAATTCATTTTTTTTCTTCAAAATTCTACACGCAATATCCCATAATGGCAAAGTGAAAATAGTTTCTTTAAAATTTTTGCAAATCTATTAAAAATAAAGAACGAAAATATAACACATACATAAGTATTCACAGCCTTTGCTCAATACTTTGTTGAAGCACCTTTGGCAGAAATTACAGCCTCAAGTCTTTTTGAGTATGATGCTACAAGCTTGGCTCCTATTCTTGGGCAGTTTCTCCCGTTCTTCTTTGCAGGACCTCTCAAGCTCCATCAGGTTGGATGGGGAGCCATTTTCAGATCTCTCCAGAGATGTTCAATCGGGTTCAAGTCTGGGCTCTGGCTGGGCCTCTCAAAGACATTCACAGAGTTGTCCCGAAGCCATTCCTTTGTTATCTTGGCTGTGTGCTTTGGGTCGTTGTCCTGTTGAACCTTCGCCCCAGTCTGAGGTCCAGAGCGCTCTGGAGAAGGTTTTCATCAAGGATGTCTCTGTACATTGCTGCATTCATCTTTCCCTCCATCCTGACTCGTCTCCCAGTTCCTGCCGCTGAAAAACATCCCCACAGCATGATGCTGCCACCACCATGCTTCACCGTAGAGATGGTATTGGCCAGGTGATGATCAGTGCCTGGTTTCCTCCAGACATGACGCTTGGCATTCAGGCCAAAGAGTTCAATCTTTGTTTCATCAGACCAGAGAATTTAGTTTCTCATGGTCTGAGAGTCCTTCAGGTGCCTTTTGTCAAACTACAGGCGGGCTGTCATGTGCCTTTACTGAAGAGTGACTTCCGTCTGGCCACTTTACCACACAGGCCTGCTTGGTGGAGTGCTGCAGAGATGGTTGTCCTTCTGGAAGGTTCTCCTCTCTTCACAGAGCAACGTTGGAGCTCTGTCAGAGTGACCATCGGGTTCTTGGTCACCTCCCTGACTAAGGCCCTTCTCCCCCGATCGCTCAGTTTGGCCGGGCGGCCAACTCCAGGAAGAGTCCTGGTGGTTCCAAACTTCTTCCATTTACAGATGATGGAGGCCACTGTGCTCATTGGGACCTTCGATGCTGCAGACATTTTTCTGTACCCTTCCCCAGATCTGTGCCTCGATACAATCCTGTCTCGGAGGTCTACAGACAATTCTTTGGACTTCATGTCTTGGTTTGTGCTCTGACATGCACTGTCAACTGTGGGACCTTATATAGACGGTGTGTGTCTTTCCAAATCATGTCCAATCAACTGAATTTACCAGGTGGACTCCAATCAAGTTGTAGAAACATCTCAAGGATGATCAGTGGAAACAGGATGCACCTGAGCTCAATTTTGAGTGTCATGGCAAAGGCTATGAATACTTATGTACATGTGATTTTTTTTGTTTTTGATTTTTAATAGATTTGCAAAAATTTCAAAACAAATTATTTCACGTTATCATTATGGGGTATTGTGTGTAGAATTTTGAGGGAAAAAATTAATTTAATCCATTTTGGAATAAAGCTGTAATATAACAAAATGTGGAAAAAGTGAAGCGCTGTGAATACTTTCCGGATGCACCGTAGTACATCACTTATAAACATTGCTTTCTTAATAGTCTGCAGTCCGGTATTCTTGATATTGTTGTTGATCATTTTCTGATTTTGGATTGTTGGATTATAGCTGTTTCCAAACAGCCATTAATTTCTGTTCAAGCAAGTTTAAAAAGTTTGAAAATGAATTTTGACTGTTTTGAAAACAATGAAAAAACACCCTCAAAAATTTGCAGAACAGTTCGCTTTGATATGAACTATATTTTACCACGGTATTGGTTTTGCTTATACTTACAGCTAGTGTATGATTAGACTGGCACGGCCTTTTAAAGTGTGTGGTTGGCTGATGTGTGTGTTTTGTGCAGGAACAAAGCGACTCTGACCAACACCATCAGTAAACTGGAGAGGAGGATCAACGAGCTGAGTGATCAGATGGAGGAAGAGCACCGGATAGCAACGGAGCAGAAAGACCTGGTAACATACGCGCGCACACACATACACACACACACACACAAAGTGTTACACATACAATTTCTCTCCACATGAGGGCAGTAGAACACTGTTCTGGAGGCAAGAGGCAACCCACAAACCTCCTATACATTCAGTCAAATCCAGCCACTGGTCTCAGTTAAATATATAATTTCATGATGAAATCGTCATCAGAACCAAACTTCAACTAAAAGTTTGTGTATTTGGAGACTATGTTGTGTTTTTTTAGTGTTAAGATACGAGAGGATGTACTCTTTTTGAACAGTGGAGTATTCGCATCCACATCACAAATCAGTTCATAATTTGTGATGTCTTGCATTGGAATGGATCAAATGAAAAGTGAAAGTGAAGGTGTTTTTATGTTTTTACTGCTCACACTAACCAGAGCTCTCTGATTGGTTCTCCAGATGAGCCAGAGGATCCGTTCCCTAAAGCGGCAAGTAAATGAGGCAGAGGAGGAGGCAAGCAGAAAGGAGGCGCAGTACCGGCACACCCAAAGAGAGCTGACTGAGGAGAGGGAGACGACCAGCCGACTGCAGAGACAGCTGCTCGACCAGCACCTGCAGAACAAGTACAAACTCCACACACGCACACGCACACGCACACGCACACACACACACACACACACACACACACATACAGAGACAGACAGGTTGAGGATAATACAATCTCCTCTGGTAGGCCTGAATATGCCTCTTTGATATTAAGCAGCAAGTCCCTTTAACTGTTCACATACAGTAAAATATCAGTTATTATTATTTCTCGTATTTATCTTTATCTATGGCTGCTATGGTTACCAGAGGTCAGTTCAGCAACATACAGTAATTTCTCACTTTCCTCTTGTGGTATCAATGCAAAAAAAAAAAAAAAAAATACATCTCTTGCCCTCTTATTCACATACCATGCCATAATTTGGGGGGTAAACAAATAAAGCATCATCTCTGTCTCTAACAGGCGTAAGGAGAACCTGTCGATCCGTCAGACTCTGGATAACCTGAGGTTGGACCTGAGCGTTGACGAGGAAGACGACGATCAGCTGCAACAGAAACAAACAAACAACGTCACCAAAGTCTAAAACTCAACTCTACATTCTGTCACAACAAAAAAATGAATATACATTCATGAAAAAGAAGCTTTTTACATTAAAACACATCCCTAAATCTAACCCTAGCTGAAAAATATGCCGATTGTTGTTTTGTTGGTATCGTCATAAAGTAAAAAACTAAATCCTATTTGTGCCCACCAGGACCCTTTTTTTCTCCTGCGGTATTGGCTGAAATGTTTTTGAACTATTTATTTTACGTTGGCTACAATCTCCAATTAATTTCTGAAGAAATTTACAAACAAAAGTCATAAAACATGGTGCCAAGCATTGAAACAAAGAGAATCTCATTATGTATTTATTACTGAAATCCCTACTGTCCTTACTGTATTTTTTTTTTCATGTACACAGTTTGTTTATACTACTGTGCCCTGACTAAACCTCTCACGATTGGTCTTTAAATTACCTGGGAGTGTACCAGTTGTATTCCATTTTTATTATATTTTTCTGTAAAAAATATTGTCTAGTAGGACTTCTTGTAGCTCACATACGCTCCACCCTCTGCTGGTGATTTCAAGGAACTACAACCATAACCACAGCAAAAGGAAGCTCCTGGAGGACAAAGCCTCTTTGTTCGCCTCGAAATATACAAAAGAATCACGATCCGCTTCTTTGCCACAGAAAGAAAATGCACAGTAGTTTGATAGGGAGATATTTTTACACATCAAAGAAAATCTCACTAGTGGCAGTAATGATATGGTTTTAAGTAAGGTGCCTTAAGGTGCCTTGTACTTTTTAATGTCTTCCACTAGATTGCTGAATTCTGTTAGAGTAAGCTTTTAACAGTTAGAAGTACATTTTGGAGTGTGAATTTTATATATCATCCAGCTGCTCTAAAGTTTGGTGGCCTTCGAGTCCTCAGTTTGGTGAGGATGGGGATGTTAGGTTAGGTTAGGTAGTTACTTTATTAATCCCCGAGGGGGAATTTTTTTCGCTACAGCAGCATACAGATTTATTTTTCAGTTCTCAAACAACAGTGTTCAACCGACTTCTCCAATGGCTCTTTGCTGACCGTTCTTTAATAATGAGGGATTTTCTGTGCTGAAATCACATTTATATGCAGTATTTGGTTGTATCATATTGCAGGGTAAGAAACATAACAAGGTAAAACTGCACGGAATGGTGGGAAGTTATTGTAGCAGTTTTTGATTTACACAATTAAGAGATTATTTATACTGAATGTTTTTTCTAAGTTTATGTTGTTTTTGTGATTTGAAAATGATTGCGTTTGCTGTATTTTCACTTGCTTGTGGGGCAAGCTTTTAAATTTAGAGAATGACATGTTGGATGATTTTAGAGTTTAGTTTCTTTATGGGATTTCTATTAACAAAGACGACAAAAAAAGATAGAATCAAAAAAAGGAGGAAAATCTCTGTTTACACTTTGTGTTATCCAAATTCAATCAAACCACAGGACCAACTGAGGACACGTTACACACATTTAGTTACACAGTACGTGTTTTCTCAAAATACGCATGATACTAAGGGAAGTGTGTTGCATACACACAAAGTTTGTCGGTGATATCCTGTAATTATGAATTATAATTACAAGAAATGATCTTGAGGAATTCAGAAAATCCTTACCTGAAAATCATGGGGTGTTTTAGAATTCTGCAGTGTCACAGCAGTTCAGTCATGGTTGGCAGTATATCCAACGGTGCACAGCAAAAAGAAACTGGTAGTAACTACATCTGTTTTTAATTTGTACACATCCACAGGTAAAAACACAGGGCTCATGTTGCAGCCCATAGTGCAACTCACTCTATCCTTGTAATAATGAGAAACGGTTAACGTTTTTAACGTTGCCATACATACAGTGAGATGCAGGGTTCTTTCCTGTTTGCGCACATTTTTGAAAAATAAGTACACTAAATTAGCTATTAACAGCTTAATTTGCTCTGTACCATTGGATGAGCTGTCACTGAAATTCTTCCTGAATACTGAAGAATGCTAAAAACCAGAAGATTCTCAGGCAAGTTCTGAAATGTTCCACTTCCTGCCTCATTATTCTTGTACATTTTCAATAGCAAGTCATAATTATGAGATAATGCATTTACACAAAAAATTGGAGACTTTGTGGTTGTGGACATATGCTTTGTGATTCTTTGTACCAACTGTTTAATATTCTGCATGCTCTTATTGAGGAGGACATACTGTAGTTTTATTTTTTGGTTGTTTTTTCAAAAGTAAATCTAGCGCACAGACAGAAACAAACAGAACTGGGACATCTAGTTCAAATCATGAGTAGAAAATTAGGTTCATTTGCTTGTTCTATTATTGAATATTGTTAATATCCAAAAAGTTCATCAGTGCTTAAATTTGAAGGAACCTCAATTCCTCCTGATTGAGTAAACTGAACTCAGTTCTGTTCTGCATGTTGGTTGCTTGCTTGAAGGATGATGGTTCGAAACACGTGAAGCTAATATACACATGCAGTTTGAATTCTTTATGTTTACATTTGTTTTGTTTTGTTGTTTTTTGGAGATAGGAGTGCAAATCACATGGTCTCTTAGTGAAAGGGTGTTGTAGCTCAGCTATAATTACTACACCACATCGTGGTTTTTTTTTTTGGGGGGGGGTGTTATCTTTTCTCGTAAAAAAAAAAAAAAAAAAAAAAATATTAACACAAATGTAAAAAGAACTAAAATTAGTTCTGAGTTATTTTTGTAACTATACTTCACATTCCCACTGATTTTGCTGTTCTCGGGTATTTATTTTTATTTTTCATATTTTCTCTTTTGGTAAGAAGTTTCTTAGGACAACATACAAATAAATTCTTCCACACTGTCAATTTGAGGTAACGCGTCTCTTTTTATGATGACAAATTTACTTTTACGAGCATCAATAGTTTGAAACACTGCTAATGGTCAACTATTTTGCCTACATGGGTTTCATATTGTATTTTTCTCCTCCAAATATGAATTAAAGAGCTTTGGAATTTCATAGAATTGGCATCTTGATGAAAACATTTTCAGAGAAAATAATCGTTACATCAGGCAATACTTTACAGAGTGTATAAATTGGATATCATCAGCATACAAATTATACAAATCAAGGATGTCTATAGAGGCAAAATAAAATAGGTCACAAGTCTTGAGGAATTAAATAACTTGTGACTTGATGGGAAAAAAATAGGAAGAAAACTACCCATGTGCTTGTATTCAAGGGGGACCATGTATCTAGTTAATGTGGTGGTTTTATGCTTAAAAGTGACTGAAACAGATTTTTCTTTTCATCTAAAAGAAACATCAAGATTAAGCCATACTGACCTGAGATGTTGAGTTACACTTCAAGTAAATTATTTTTAACTGAACTGGATCATTGCACCCATATTTCTCCTGCCAACCAGTGTAAAAAACAAGCTCAGCAGATAGGGGATTTACAGTTTTTGATCCTGAAAGGAGCACCATGATACTTTTGAACATGGCATCCACAATAAAGCCTAAAAAAAAAAACCGTCCTTAATAGTTAAATCAATGAGCTTAGTGTGATTAACTCACACACATAGTGGTGAGGTATAACAACAACAAACACAAATGATTCCAAAGTTATTATAGTACTAAGTCATCTTTAATCAGCTGTCAAATCTCACAACGCCTGTATGGCTTTACTACAAAGTCAATCAATCATCATCTATAACAAATGCTTCAGCTAGATAAAATGTAAACAACTGACTCTACAAGATACTCATCAAAACATACATGTTCAGTTCCAATTTATAACACTTTCAAAATCAAAAAGCTTTTCTTTAATGTTTTACAACTGTTACATAAACCAAATACTTCAGCATGTGTCAAAAGCAACAGAAGTATTAATCATACTTCATGAAATGTGTCAAAAGAAGCTGAATCAACAGAAATTTTAAATATTTTTTTTTCCAAATGATTTTTTATTAGTTTGATTCCGTGTTCAGAAGGTGCCAGATGGGTGTGGTTATACACCCTTAAAATTAGTGTTATGGTCAGAGTCGTTACCATGGTGGGGCAGTCCTGTTCTGTGACGAGGAGCAGCAAGGTGTCCTGTCATGAATGCACCATTGAGACACTTTTTTTTAAATAAAATATTTCTTATCCCCCCCATTTAAAAAAAAAAGCTAACACATTTTTACAGTTACTTAACAATGGCTACAATTAAGGCCTACTCGCATTATCACAGAGAGTGCAGGTTGCAGGCCCACCCAATCACAATTAAATGGACAGAAGATGAGTAATTATTTGTTGTTGTTGTTAGTTTCTAGTTTCCAGACTTGTAATAACAAATGATCTGGTATTGAGACCAAACAATAAGAAGACAACAGACTGCATTAGAGAAATAGCAGCAAGCTAAACACAGCTTCCAGGCTTGTTACAAAAACACAAACATTCACTGAAATGTAGCAATCTACATTTGCACTGTAGCTAATGTGGCACCACCCGGGGTTTTAAATAAGGTGCAGACCCAGTTAGCCACAAAGGTAGCTGTTTTGTTGCACACTTTGCTGGCTTCAAATAAAAGTTCTTATAATTCCTGAAGGTCCTCTACAGTGCTGTTTTTTTAATATCTGAAAAAATAATACAGAATCAAGCCAATGGTGTATAGTAACAAGTAATTGCGACTTTAATGAAGTTAAATATTCATAATTAATTTTTACTTCATTTGGAGAATAATGATTCCCCCATCCCCAATTTACATTACTCTAATTAAACAGATAACTATTGCTTGATTGATTTATTTTTGAAACAATGACTAGATCCACAACTTCAGCCCAGATTCCTCACTATGCCTAACACGTTTCAATATCATATGTTAAATTAGCAACTCACAAGTCCTTAAAGATTTCTTTTTTTGGTCTTGGGTTAAAAAATTATAATTTTGTTCCTACTGAACCCCTATATTGTATGCAAAAGAGCCCTATCTATTTATCCAAAATTTAAAACAAAAAGAAGGAAAGGTTTGAGAGTAGAGTTGAGACTTTATGAGAATCTCTTCAGAACAGAAACACACCTCAGACAGACACATCAGACTCTTGGGGAGGGTTCACAGTCAAAGAGACAGTTTGTGACTCTGCTGATAAAAACAGCACAGCCACCATCTGCATCAAGTCAAAGCTGACACTTCTAGAAAGAAAAAAAAACACAGGATAAAATGATTTATTTGTAGCTCTGGCATTAGAAACACAGAACGCATCACAGGTCATTCCATTCTCTTGTTGTCAAACATGCTGACAGTGCAACAAGCACACACAGGGAAAACTGAATAAACCAGTACAAATTGCAGGCATCAGAGAGAATTCACTCGCAGGGGATTTCCAAAAATAAAAGCTCTTAGAGGTACTTAGATTGATTAGTAGTTTTGATATATCGGGCACAAAAACAACATCAGGACTTCTGTTCTCTTTTACTTCTGCTTTGAAAACTATAACCAATAATGCATCAAAATATTCAGTAGCTCACAAACTTTACAGAGGATCAGACAGAAGAGTTATTACAACAGGCACAACATGACTCGGCAAACAGTGTAAACTGTCATTTCAAAAAGTACATATAAGACACAGGAGGTCTATGGAGGAGATGTTTCAAGAAAAACATGATTGAGGCAGCGAAAAAACAACAATTAAAAAACATGTAAAAAGACAAAACAGGGTCTATAGATATAAATAAAAATATGAGCAACATAAGATAAAAAGCTGTCAATTTGTCGTGGATCATCACAATAAATACTTTGTTTTGAGGAAAATATGCTGAAATTTTTTCTAAAATACACCCAAAAAAACCAACACATTAATCATAGCATTTCTTTTCTATTTGATCCAAAGTGTCCTTTTTTCATTAGAAATTCATTGAAATGACTGAAGACATCATGCAACATTTTAACCGAAACTGTTGCAAGTCACCTTGATCAAAGGGCTGTATGACATTTATGGATAGCAAATATGTTTGTGCCACTTCGTAACTGAACAAGACACTCAAAAAAGAAGAAGGAAAAGGTTGACCACTATTAGCGGCTTCAATAAAATCAACTTGTAAAGACAAATATAAGACATTTTTAAGTTGCAATAATTTATATTTTAGTAGTACCAATAGATGGCATGACTGTGTTGTGAACCCAGAGAGAATTATGCATCATGACACTGAGATTTGTATCTGTCTTTAGCTCCAAGTTTTGGTTTATTGTCTGGTTTTGTCTCAATGCTCTCATCAACCAAGCAAAAGGTTCCAGCAAACCGCAGGTGGAAAAAGTTTGTGAGTAGCTGGTGAAGAAAGTGAAACATTTTTCAGTTAAAGATACAATTCATTCAGTTGGTGGAGACACAACCAGAACTAAAACAAGGAATATAAAATGAAAAAAGGAAAAATACAACTCTAGTGGAATGATGTTGGAATTAGGTCCAGTGGATATCTTAACAGCAGCTATTTGCCAATACTGTACATCATAACAGTTTCATAAAGGGATAACCTGTCACTGTGGTGTTTTAGCTTGGTCCAATGGCCAAACACCCCAATTTCACTTAATGCATATTTTCTACTGAAATATGTCTTAATTCCTTATTGAAATACTGAATCATATTACATTCACATAAGAAAACCACTTTTTTATAGCTTATCTCATAATTATGAGTTGTGGATCTCTTAATTATGAGATCCGGATCTTGTAATTACGAGATCCTTCCTCATAATTATGAGATCTTTTTGCATAATCAGGATATCCAGGTCTTGTAATTTTAAAGAGATCTGGATCTTAGTGTTTTTTGACACATTAAAATTAACTGTCAATTTGGTTTCTTATGTGAATGCAATGCACTTCTGTAATGAAAGCTGGAACAAAGAAGACAGATTAACAGGATTTTCTGGAAATGTTGCTGCTAAGTAACTGGTACACAAAGCAAACCAACAATTCATGCTCTGATCAACTTAAAATAAATCAGCAGTTCGGTGATGATTTAAAATGGGATCATCTGTTGGCAAATTACTCAGTTTGGTTTTGAAATTTCTTTAAAAAATAGGAAATAGGAGCAAAAAGCAACCTAAAAAACTGTGAAGGCTTAGTGAAAGGCAAGGTGAGGTATGGGTTTGTCAAAATCCAACCCTTTCTATTTGGCACACTGGCAGATTAAATTGGTGACAGCAAGGTGAAGCCACAGCTCTGTGTTTTTGTTTTTTTGTTTTTTTAAATCCAGAGAACACAATACAAAAACTATTACTAATAAAAATAATTGAATCAAATCTTAAAATTAAAAACGGTATCTGTATAAAATGATCAAAGTAGTGTTTTTCCATTATTGAGCCACACATATCAGCTATTATTCTTAACATTACTGCTAACCCACTGGAAACCACTGGTCACATGTTTCAGTAGTAATACTGGGATTACCTGGCGTAATTAAACTCAGCTGGTTCACCAAGTAACAAAATAAAGATTTATCTGCTGCCAGGTGGCAAGCAAATTTCACCTTTTCCCTTGTTTCTGGTACATCTCAATTTTGCTCAAGATTTTTCATGAAGTAAGGCAGATCAAGGTGTTACTTGATTTAGTGAAAACTGTTGAGTTGCACTTTATACAAAAGAAATCATCTCAGAATTGACATTTTCATTAATTGTCTGGCTTCTAAAGACATGTTTTAAGTGTAGGGTCCTGGTGCAAAACCAGCAGCCTCTTATCAATATGCCATCATATTACTGTGTTTTGGCACAGAAATTGCTAAATGGTCGGGCATGCAAAGAAGAAAAATAAAAATACAAATTAAAAAAACACCAAAAATAAAATAAAATATGGTTTCCTATAGTATTTAAATTTTAGCACTTTTAGCACCCTATCTTTATGTGAAATAATATTAAAATATTGTTGATATTAACCATAATGACATTTTCCCCATTAACCCATAATGACAGGATGAAAACATATTTTCAGAATTATTAAACTCTAAAACAGATTTAGTATTTATTCAGATTATTTATTGTGGTCAGTTGCAACCGGTTAGCTTGAGACATTGTCCAAAACTTCCCTTGAGTCCGCCTGTGGCAATCTGAAGGATTTGGACATAATTTACAAAGGCAGACAATTCACCTTGCATGTCAGGAGAAAAACAAATCCATGAAATCCAAAGGTCTCCCATGATAAAACTGTGGCAGGGCATCAGGACAAGGGAATAAAACCATTTCTAAAGCTGTAAGATTTCTCAGGAGCGCAGTGGTCTGACTATTGTAACTCCTCTTAGATTTGGCCATGCAGCCAAATTGAGCAAATTAGCAAGGTCATTGTCAGGGTTGTAATACCACACTTGTGGTGAAACACGGTGGTAACAGCAACATTCTATTGGAGGCTTCTCAGCAGCAGGGAGAGAAAGACTCGTCAGAACTGAATGCAGCCAAACACATCGATGTCCTTGAAGAAAATCTGCTCCAGAGTGCAGTGACATAAGACTGGGATAATTGTTTGCCTTTCAGTATGGCAGTGAATTTAAGCAAACAGCCTTGGGTCATTGAGTGGCCCAGAAAATGGACAGACTAAAGCCCCATAGATTATAAGTGGAGAGTCCTAAAGATAGCAGTTCACAGATCTTTCCCGTCCAATTTGACAAAGCTTGAGAGAATCTGTCAGGAGGAATGTCTTAAAATGTTAAAATCCACCTATGAAAAGTTTGTAGATATTCTTACCCAAGAATACTTCAAGCTAAAAGTGCTGAATTAAGGATCTGCAGAATTTTGTAAATTAGATATTTCAGTTTTGGATCTTTAATAAATTTGCAAAACTTTATAAAAAACGTTTTTACTTTCTCCTTATAGTGTATTGAGATTGGATTGATGGGGAAAAAAATGCTAAATTTATCAATGTTAAATTAAATCTACAACAAAATAAAGCTTGCAAAAAGTGAAGGAGTCTGAATACCCTCTGAAGCGTCATGAATATAGTGTTAAGCAACCAAACACAGCAAGAAGTTGGTCCACAGAGTAAGTTAAGTGTTAAGCCAAAACAGTCCAATTCATAGCCAAGAACAAAACTCTGAAACGACTTCTACTGTATGTTAGTATTTCACACATAAACATAAATCTGGACTAAAGACTTTAGTATATTTTCTTTATTTTAGAGAAATGTTTGATCAATTTGTTAACTAAGCTTAAGAAGTCTAAAGTAATGAGAAAGTAAATCACAAATTTAATGCAGTTTGCACAATAAAATTAAAATTACAACAAATAAAATAAAATGAGTGTTGAATTTAAAGAATAAAACAAAAATATGAAAACAGAAATAACAATTTATGTTTTACATTTATTTTAATATAAATAATGGGTCACTGTAAATTCTAAGACTGGTCACGTACAGTATGGGCCTGAAAGCCATATTTCACTTTGATTATCTATCAAAGATAATCAAAGCAAAGGTCAAAATCTAAAATCAGCTGCACTAAAGATCTGATGACACCTGACTTATATTTGACATATTTCTCAGTTTTCCAAAAATGTGTATCTTTATTATTTCACTATAAGAGACAATTCAAGGCATATATATTGAAAGGATATATTCAATGACCTTCCTTCAATATAGCCTATATCATGTTTGTTCTCTGTAAATTTTGAATTATATTTTAGGCTACACATTACCATTAATTTTGTTTTTCAGTTTATTTGTAGAAAGTTACGCTGACAACACATTTCCAGAACATCAAATTAGCTGACTGGTCCAAAACTCCCACAGACATTATGGGATAATGTGGGATAATGCTTTAAAAGCCAAGGCAGTTTGGAACATTAAGTAAGTATTTTCTCTATTTTACATGTCCCGTGCTGTACCCAGGGCGGCATGGTGGTGCAGTGGTTAGCACTGTCGCCTCACAGCGAGAAGGCTTCGTGTTTGATCCTGGGCCGGGGCCTTTCTGTGTGGAGTTTGCTTGTTCTCCCTGTGCCTGCGTGGGTACTCTCTGGGTACTTTGGCTTCCTCCCACCATCCAAAGACATGCATGTTAGGTTAAGTGATTCTACAAATTGCCCTTAGGTGTGAATGGTCTTTGTTTCGGTCTCTCTATATGTGTTGGCCCTGTGTTGGACTGGCGACCTGTCCGGGGTGAACCCTGCCTTTGCCCAAAGTGAGGTGGGATAGGTGAGCCTCTTCAGGATAAAGTGATTATAGATAATAGATTGGTGGATGCTGTACCCATATTGATCCTAGAATATGAATGATGTCTGCAATCAACCAAGTCTGGAAACATTATGGAGTTTTAATGATGAGTTGCATCAGCAAACTATAACCTGGCAGTGAATTGAAGTAGTTTTGTGGCTGGGGGAAAAGTATTATATAATTATTATAATCAAATGATAAAGTATCATATGTTATATAAGTAATGTGAAATACAAAATAGCCAAACATTGCTGATATAAGTCATGGACATATCTGTTCTAACGTTCTCTTTTTACAAAAAAAATGCCCAGAAGGGTATACTACATTAGCTCGTTTTTGTATGAAGTTGGTTGGGATGATGAAAGAACGGTGCTTAGGACAAAAACTGACTTGAAAAAGAATTGGCACTTTATGCAACAACTCAGCAGCCACAACCTTGAACACAATGAAGTGGCAAGATCTTTAAATCTATCTTTATCTTTAAACCTTGACTGACAATTTAGAAATTGCAGAAACCTTAGAAAATTGTCTTTATTCCAATACAGAGCTGCTTTTAAAAAAAAAAAAAATTAGCATCCCCCTGGTAGCCACTAAATCTAACTAGCCAGCACTGATAGTCTACATTAGTCGCCTTAGCTATAGCTACAGTACCTGCTAATTTAACAACAAAAAAAGAGGTCAGCGATGGTTACTGACCTTGTATGGTCTTGGACAGTAATTTCTGCATGTGCAGTGGGTGCAGATTCTTTTCTGAAAGGTGCATTGTTTGACAGTCGTGTCCAATTTTCAGTTTAGAAGGTACTAATGATTACTATCAAGCGGTCATAAACACAATAATCAACTCTGATTGGTTCAATTATGGAAAATAACAAACCCCAAAGAGGTTATTTACATGGTGTTCTTTGCGTCTCAGGTCTCTCTGTTGAGAATTTTTACTTTCTACAAGTAGAAATTTGAAAATAGGCCTAAATCTTTACAGCTCACTGTGGATCAAGCTATGATGACATATGCTAGCCAAAGAAGCTAAGAGCCAAAATTAGGTAAACAAACAAACATGCTACCAGCTTGATTGACAGCAAAGCCAATTATAAAAAATTATATGGCATTGTCAACCAGACAAAGCTGGTGTGAACACTGAAAGATTACCATATGTGGCTAACACAGGTACAGCATAGGAAACCATGTGAAACAGGGAAAAACTAACATAAAATAGCATTGGTCATATTTACTCACCCAGGTCCAGGAGGAAAAGCTTCAGGAGAGGACCATGACTTAATATACATGATACGGAATAGTAATAAACTCATAAAGAGTTCAACATAACTCTTTATGGAATCAATTAAACATGACATAAAAATGTTCCCCTGTTATGAAGTAATGAATAGAACAACAGATCAGCAGTCCAAATTAAAATTTTAAACATGCCTTTTTGGGTGTTTAGGTCCATTTAAATCATTCAAAGCACTTGCGAGCAGAGAAATTGGAGCTTGCAGAGCTTAATTCCCAGGGTGTATGTTTTCAGTGAGGCACAATTTGTATCTGACAGTGATGAAACTGTCCCCTCCTGTTTTAATTTCCTCCTAAAGGCTAACAGGCTGACACTTTATTACTTTAAATGTCCATTAGAGGGGGATAGAGTTGTTTCATTGTCAGAGTGACAGAAAGTTTGCAAGGATAAAGAAGAATAAAGGGAGCCAAAATATGAGGAAAAGATGGCCAAAGATTTAGTTA
Source organism: Brachyistius frenatus (assembly GCF_029030835.1). Taxonomy (NCBI): domain Eukaryota; kingdom Metazoa; phylum Chordata; class Actinopteri; family Embiotocidae; genus Brachyistius; species Brachyistius frenatus. The sequence goes on from NW_027210602.1 coordinate 11,017,567, forward strand.
GAGTTTAGTTAGAGAGTGAACAGGAGAAGATGAAGAACATGCTACCAAAACTGACAGTGAAGGATGAACTAAAAGAAGGAGGGAATGTGGCTAGAAGAAAGGACAGACGAAAGGGGAGCGCTGACTGGTTGTTGTCCTGAATCATTTCTTGATCTAACATGCACATTTCTTCTCGTTGGGCTGTGCATCAGCAAGCTTTGTGGCCCCATTCCCATTGGCTGGATCAGCAGGTGGTTTGTCAACGCACTGCTCCATCCTCTTCATGACCAGGTCCAACAGCGTTATCACCGCCTTGTCTACCTCCAATCCTGTTGCAGCGCTGGTCTCAAAGTAAGGGATCCTGTAAGGAACAAATGTGTATTTTAAAAAGGTACAAAAAAGAGTAGCTTCACACATCATGACCATTTTTCCAATGCTCCTATCAATTTTAACATTGATTTCCATTTGCTTGAAGTCATATTGTAGAGACATTGATGTAAAAAGTCATATGCAGTATGATCCTTGCAGTGTGGTCCTTGTGCAACTTTAACAAGGACCAAATCATTATGGCCAGATGACCGGATTGAAGCCTCCGCAGTTTGAGGGGTGCCCTTGGTCAGCAGTGTTGACTACTGATGAACCAACAACAGGGTGTTCTGGAATGAGTCCAATCTGCGGCAGCACCAATTCTCATCTTACCTTTTGGTGCCTGATTGAATAGTACACCAGTAAAGCTGTGTTCTGCATCACCTTCAGTACCAAAAGTATATTTGGCAGAGTTGATTAACTAGCTCATCAGTATATAGTATGCATTTAAAAAAATCAAATCAAATTTGCATAATCCTGCTATGTTTGGGTTGGTAAGAGTATAAAGGCAACAGACTCTTAAAACGTGTCTGTGGGAAAACAGTGGGTTTCTACAAACCAAGGTTTGTAGTTAATGTGCAAAATTTGGCCAAATTTGCCAGTATGATTCTACAAGCATTTATACTAATACAAGTAACTGTCAAACAATCTACGACAAGTTGAATGATTAATTCATTGATATAATCATTTCTTAATTCAAATGACCAAAAACCTTTCCAGTTTACTTCATGATTTGATTCTGATGATATATAACTGATAACATGGACTCACTTTAAATCAACACTTTGAGTTCTAACAAATCAATTTCAGACCTTTTATTAACTAAACAGCTAATTATTAGCAAACATAACAGATATATGTTTATTTTGTTGTTTTATTTTGAAAAGACAATTTCCTTTGAAAAAAAACAGTTTCTATGTAGAATGACAAATATGATAAAGATATCTAAGTAAATCAATATCTGGCCTCTTCTGTTTGACATGTACAGCATTGTGAATGTGGAAATAAAACTGAAAATGTCAATTGACGGTTATCTGTAAGTACATTTAGGATCTGGTGATCATATCATATTTATACTCATGAACATTTTTAATTTCACCAAAGAATAAGATCAAATGTTCTACTTCCAGCAACAAAACTTGGTAGGTTGTGGCTGGCTGAAGTGATACCTGATAAATCATTTTTACTTTTTCTATTAGGAAGTAATTTTTTTTGACAAATCCCTGATACGTCATTTGTGCACCCAGGTTTGTCTTGTACTGTTTGTCTGTAATGCTGCATTTTGCCTCACTGCTTGTTTTATAGACAAGCTGTTCTGTGAAATGTGTGAGACTCTTAACAATTTAACAAAGTAATATACATCCGTTTAAAAATAAATCAATGCAAACACTATAAATGTTTAATGATAAAAGTTTAAAAAGTATTGTTTTGACGTGAACTACTGAATGTAGTTAAAGCACTAAAAGGAATGTGTCAGTTTAAGCAAGGAAAGGTCTTAATGAAGTGCTAAAAGCAGCTGAAATTGGCCAAAGCTCAAACGTTTGAAAAGTATTTGTAATTTTAGTTTTTAGTGTAAGTCCGCCAGGTAATTACTTAAAATCTGTCAAAAGCAGTTGACGTGTAAGAGATGACGCCAGTTCAACTGTTAGAGATGAAAGCAGTTCAAGTATAAGAGATGACAGTAGCTGAAGTGTAAAAGATAACGGCAGTTGAAATGTCAGTTGAAGTTAAAGTGTAAGAGACAGTTTGGCAATAGAGAGACAGAGCAACACTATGGTCATTGAATCTTAAGTGAAAATGGAAAAGAGAGGCTCCTGTGGTGAGTTCCCCGATGAACTAGAAGAAACATTATGTTCAGTCATACTTAGCCACAATTAAATATGTGCAACAAATGCGATACATCAAAAATAAACTTGCCCGTATTTATCAGCCAGCTCCTTGGCCTGTTTCTCCTGGACTTCCCGTTGGTCGGCCAAGTCCGCTTTGTTTCCTACCAAAACGATATCAGGGTTCTCACAGTATGCGTTGGCCTGTAGCTGGCCTAAAAACGAAAACAAATAAACAAAAACAAAATAACATGGCCAAAATGTAATACTTAAAAAACAAAACCTATTTACATGCCTGAAAATCTGTGAGGTGCACGAGGGGAACGTTTGTAAGAGAGAAAAAAGTTTTTATTCATTGTTCTTTTATTTCTCCAACTTCCTTTAAGTTATCTGCAGATTCGATAACAACTTTCAAGTTATCTGTAGACTTTTGAGCAAGACTATACTTCGGTGAAATGTTTTGATAGCTGAAGATGTAGCAGAAGACAATCCAAAGCTGAAACAAGGGGCCCTATTTTCATCTGCCGAGGTGCAGCGCATTGTGTGCCCGGAAGCTCAGGTGCACCAAAGGCATAAGTGGGTTTGGCCAATTTTGCATTTCGGTGCAGTGGAAAAATAGAACTCGATAGTTAGAAGGTGTGTCATAGCCGTCATGGCCAATCAAATCAGCTCCTCCCATTCCCTTTAAGACCAGTGGGATGCAGTGGAATGTCCGTTTCTTATTAATGAATAAGGTGTAGACCAGCACTGTCATCCAAACTTTAGGTTGGAGAAATTACTTGTCTGGAGGTTCAGGCTTGAATCACCGAATTTATGGTCCTAAGACTTGGCCTCCACGATCTAATCATGTTAAAATGGCTGCTGAAGAGGTAACTAATATCATAAATAACTCTTTTCCCGGTATTATGAGAACTGCTGCCCAGTGTAAGAAGCAGTTCATGATACAAGACAAAAACCTGTATCTTATAGATGCAAAACACTGGCAATTAAATGACAAAGTGAACAAAGAACACTCCACTATAGTGAAAGCGGGTGCTGGAAAGATATTAAGGAGTGCCAATATGTAAATTAGGTTAGCTCCCCAAGTAATTCATGTACAGTATTACCAAAACTGATAAAGAGCAATGTGCTCCAAACGTCACTGATGTTGTGGTGTAATAAATGAACTGTATGCTTTGAGTGTGCCTAACTCATTTTCAAATCATTATTTAAATGACCTAAGTTGCTGTGAGTAAATTGCCCAGACTCGTTTTTGGGTAAGTTTCACACTCTGAGGTCTTGCATCACTGGCGAGATAACTAAACCAGATGAGTAGATGAGAATACTTTTGAATTGTTACCCCTTTAGGTGTCATTTAATTGCAATTCATTTGTAGTTAAGTTTTATATTTTATGGATAAGATTCTCTATTGCATCATTAAGTGCGCCAACTGCCTGATTCACATCCAAGTCAATGAACAAGAGTCAGATAAAGTTTTCATATGATAAACTGAATTGGAAGGTTGCATTAAAAAATATATTGTTTTAATTATTTATTTAAGTGGATTAAATACATAGGACATCCACCAAACCTGTCTGCGGTACTTTGGATAGGTCTGTTCATGTGGTCTCTTGGCCACTGGCAAGTGGCCCAGGTGCAAGTTCAACTCAAAATTGACAACAGTTGTACTGCACTGGCAAATCTTCAGCAACACACCCCATGTTGCGCTGCTCCATCTATATTGCCGCAGCCGGGTTGACTTTGGTCTACAAAAATTGCAAATAAGGGGAGGTGCGGAACAACGCCCCTTACCCTGCACCAAAATACCACTGCACTTGGATTTCTGCTGTGTCTGCGCTGGGTATGAAAATTTGGCCCCAAGCAGTTAACATACTCATCCAGTTTCTGACGTTGAGAAAGCTCTGCTGGCTGGTGAGATCAAACATAAGCAGGAACCCCATGGCGTCCCTAAAGAATGCCGTTGTTAGACTGCGGAACCTGAAAAACAAATAGCAAAGGTAAAAAAAAAAAAAAAAAAAGAAGATGGTTTAATCACCGTCCCACTAAGAACATATATTATCTGAAGCTGTAAGTTACAGAGCAACATTACCATTAATTTGTGTTAAGTGAATACAAGTACAATTTCACTCACTATTAACTGTGGTTTTGGTAATCCTGAAGGAGATATTGGACTCTTAGATACTAAATGCATCACTACATTTACCAGCTACATTGCTGTCTTTGCTTGCCTGCTGTTTGGCACTGAGTAGGTTTACAGTGGCTTTTAAGATCTTTTTCTTTAAATACAACTTGGCCAAAAATTACACTACGAGAGCAGAGAGAGTGAACCAAAACAGCTGGACAGCTAAACAAATAGCTGAAATTTGCCAAGCTACTATAGCCTACTAAAATGAGTGACAGCAGTAACACATAACAGTTTTCAGAAAACAAAGTACTGAAAACATAGTGCACACAACCTCCCGAACAGTGAACAACAACCCCATTATTAGCATTAGTATTTAGCAAAGAGTTAGATTTGCTCAGGAGTTTGCTGGTGTTGACCAGAAAAGAGATGTTTTATTTATGGATGTTATATTTCAATTTGTCAGATGACTAGACACAAAAGTTGAAATAAATGCGAGTGTTGCTTTGTGTTTGCTAGAAGTGCTATATGCTAGATGTAACTGTGTTCAGAACAAACGCAAAGTGAAATTTGCCTCACTACTTACGTGAGTACGGCCACGCAAGTTAAATATTTTCAATCCGCACAGATGCAAATTTGCATCCCTTTCCATCAACTGGTGCCAATTCACTGACAATCACGTCTTTGCATTGTATGTAATCACTGTAATTGCTGTAATGATTTGCTTCGCGTTTGGTCTGAACACACCATAACTCAACAACTTGGCTATACCACAATTTTAAAGCTGCCCCCAAGTGGCCATATAAATATGTTATTTCAGACCTTAATGTGTGATACTATCTTTCACAAAACACTAACAAGCAGAGAAACACAGACTTTGAGATAATGCAGAACACGATGTTCTTGTGTTTCAGATACATGGGCCAGACATGGCCATCAAACAGGCCAGGGGGGTCTGGTACCGTGTAGTTCATGGATCCTATTACTTGGCTTTTAATAGGGCCAATGCAAATCAGAGTCAATCACAGAAATGATAGCCTAAATGAAGACAGTGTACATAAAGTAGATGTGTGCTGCTTATTCTACCAACACTACAGAGTAATGGGTCTTCCCCAGTTGATCTGCATGTTTTGCAGCATGCTGGGCTTCTGAGTGTGACACCAGCAAGTGTCAATAACTTATTAGCAAATATTTAATAAGCAACCAATCAGAATAAAGCAGCAGATATCAGGGGTGTTTCCTAAGCAAACTGTGTGATGAACAGATCTTACAGGTGGAGTAATGGCTTCATATGTGTGTATGATCATTAGGATCACTTTATGAAAACAGGAATGTGTTCTGTTACACTGATCCAAACAAACACAGATAAAATTATATAACTAACACTGACTCATTTAGCAGTGAGTCATCAGGCCTTTATAAACTGAATCAACAGATCGAGGTCGGGTCCAATTAAAGGCCACAAACGCACACACTCACACACACTCTACATGACTGACACATGCCCTCATAAATACAGATCTGTTGTTTTGCCTTCCAACCATTCATAATGGTAATACATGCAATGGCTTTCATTGGTTTCCAATCATTATCTTTTACTTCTATTACAAAAAAGACACAATTATAATAGGATTAGCAGCCCACCTCTCCTGTCCAGCTGTATCCCAGAGCTGAAGGTGAACCTTGAAGGTTTTTCCTGTGGTCGTCCCATTGGAGTTAGTAGCTGTATAGGCCTAAGGAGATAGAAAGAACATGATTTTAGGTGTGAAAGACTCTTGGTTACAGAGCAAATGACTGGCTTTGTACACTTCATATACAAATGTAACTATTTATAATATATATTATATAATACATTTCAGCGCAACAGAATAGAATTAAAAATCTCAAAAAACTACTGCCTTTTGTATGACCCCAGAGCAGTATCAACACCTCTTTAACACAGTCTCAACAAATTGAAGGTTGTATGTATCGATGGGTATTAGATAGTGTTTGTTTTAGCTGGGTGAAACTAAATGCACTGGCGACTAAGCATGTGTATTCATCACATTGTTGAAGACAGCATATTTTTTGTGTACAATCACATTTAAGGAGATGTAAACTTGGACCTTAGTAGACCTCACTAGACAACCTTCAACATAACTTTCCACCCTTAAAATATTTTATAATGTAATTAAAATATTAAGGCTTTCATATCTACTCATGCCATCTGAAAACACACTACATTGGACTTGGGCAAAATATCAAATATATTTGATGAATTAAAAATTTTGTTTTTGTATGATGTACATTTCTGCATGCATTGTCTATGGTTTTCCTGGCAACAGTATGATAAATGTCTACGGTTGTGAAATCCTTCCTCATTGTTTTCTATCATGACCGTGCAGTGTTTCAGCATCTGATAAGCCATTAAATTCACAGATCTTTTCCTGAAACTGAACTTCCAAGATTGTGTTTTATCTGGTATGTGAAGAAATATGTGCCAACTTATGCAGCTTCTCCATTTTTGTACTTCTCCGTTGCTTCAGATTGTGAATATCTATGAGAAACACCAACACATCTGGACAGTGCTCTTGACCATGTAATAATGAACTCTTGTATGCTGCAGCTGGTTTTGTTTGTGTCTCCACAGGAAGCCTCTGGCATGATTCGCACCTCTGACTCTCCCAGATGAGACACTGTCAATTTCTCTGACACTCCGAAGGCTGAGTTTACATGGATCATGCTCACAGCAGTTAGGTTAGACACTGAGGTTGTTCGGTTTTCCAGGTGATAACTGACATCCATTTAAGTAGAAAATGTTAATACTTGTTCGTACATTTGACAGTTTGAGTCCTCTACGCTGAGCCAAAACATCATGAGCAACTGGCTAACATGCTGTTGGTGCCCCTACATGATTAAGCATTGTCCTTAGTTAAAAGGTTGGAAACGACTGCTTTGACTCAGCTTTGTCAAATACAGGCATACACCAATGAGCCAAAATGTTATGACCACCCCTGTTTACTAAGATGTTGGACCTTCACGTTCTGCCAGAACGTGAAGTTACGGACCAAGATACAGACTCTGAAGGTGCCCTGCATTATTCTGACCAAGATATTACAGGTAGACCCAATAGGTCCTGTAAAATGTGAGCTGAAGCCACTGTGGATTAGACTTGTTCCAGAATATCAAACAACACCTTGCTCTTAGACTGGTGGTTTGGTTATGAGGTTGAGTTTTGCAGGACCATGGCACTGCATTTTGGCACTTCACCTTCTGCAATTCCTTTCTTTTCTTTGCCAAATATATTCACATTCACAAGTGACTTCAAAAATGATCCTGACAAAGCAAACCTCAGATCTTCAGGAGGGTAGTTCCAAAGTTGAGAAGCCCTGACTGCAAAAGCCTTATCAGACCTTTGGTCTTGAGCCAAGACTCAGCAGGGATTTAGACCCCAAAAAAGCCCAGCATTAACAAAATTAAGAAATGATGCTTTGGTGGGGATCTAATGTTTAAGGTAAAACATGATATCTAATCCAGGAAAAATATTTAGATCAACAAAAGTATGTGTTTAAACTGTGTGCAATAGTCATACAAGATTGTATTACGCTGGTAAGTTATCATAGCAGTAAGTAGTACTTTTTTATTAGTATCTTTTTCACAACAACCGTGAGGTAAACATTTGAAATATAGGTCATGTTACATACTAGAAGGCACCTTGATGGATGGTGCGAGCTGTGGAATAAAGTGAACCTCTATAAATTTTGTTTTGCAGGAGCTTCCTGCATTGACACCCCTGCTATATTGCCAGACTTGGAGACGAGCAGCAATAACACTTGGAGCCAGCACATTAGGTTCTTAAAACCAAATCAGCAAAGTCTTAAAATCAGCTGACAAGTAATCAGGGAACAGGGACAAGACAAGGCTAATCTACTCATGCCGTTGTAAATTTGTTAACAGTTGAGCAGTTGCATTCTGTACCAAATAAAGGCATGAGATACTTTTTGACGTGAAAAATAGGGGTCGGGTCTATTTTATAAATGATGCAGCTGAGATGCACGTCTTAGCAGGCAGTGTGGTGGCTCTCATCCATTAATATGGACGACGAAATGAACAGTAATAGGTAACGCACACGGCATGCAAGCAGTGTGTTACAGGCCAAAGTCAGAGGCTGCAAAGCCTAGGTAATCCTAATTTAGAACAGAACAGAAATTATTTATATTTTAAATACAAATAAATATTGTTTTGGAAGCCACAACAGTTTCACTTCACAAATTCAGTATTTAAACTCAATAATATCTCAAAGGTAATGAATTTAAAATGTCTGAATAAATAAAAAATAGATGACATCAAAATACTGAGTGAAGTGTAAAGAGAATGACCATGGAAATCAAACAGCACCTACATTTTAAATAATTTATAAAATTTTATATGCATGCCAAACAAAGAAAAACAGTTAGTCTAAATACAGCTTTTGTCTTAGCTTGTTCATAATAATTTGCAATTGGCCAGTGTGCTGTGTTTGTGTTAAACATACTGGTGGTGGATGGAATACTGTGAGCAAAACTGAAAAATACATTGCTTTTCAACATGTTTATTTCTCTCCAAAAAAATTTTTTTTATTTTTTTTTATTGATTGACAGCATATACACAATCATCTGGATCTGACCGAAATTAGATTCTATGTATAAATTAAAATAACTTGACTGTGACTCAGCTCAGCAGCCAAGGTGGGAGAAAAGCAGCAGAAAATCCAGACTTGGCCTGACCGAAAATGGCTGAATAAATACCATGGTAACTATGGTAACCAAGTCTCTATCACCTGCGTAAGGTGTACCAGAAAACTGATTGAAAAATTGAGATTAACCTGTTGATGAATTAAATGTTATTCCAAAACTACAAAGCCTAGAATAATTATCTACAAACATACTGCTAGCAATATTCACACATTTCCCTCATTTTGTTTCTAAAAATTATAAGAGTTGGGAACTCACCACTCTCTTTTCCCTGAAGTCAATTCCAACGGTGGTGATGAATTTGGGGTTGAATTTGTTGTCGGTGTATCGGTACAGGAACGTGGTCTTCCCCACACCGGAGTCCCCCAGGGCAAGGAGCTTTATAAGGTAATCATAATCCCCATCAGTCATAGTGATGTCCGCAATAAACCTGTAGAAGAGAGATATGTATGGTCACATGCAGATGCACATTTATTAACTTTAAGTTCAAGTTTGAGCTTCCATGGGTATTCAGGGTGCGTGTGAAAAATAGCAAATGACATGAATGATGAAATAAGTCACCGGATAGAAAACATACTTTGTAAGAGAAATGACATGGTGTGTGCCTGTGGGTGTGTTCTACGCACTGCCATGTTGAATTATGGTAGCAGGAATCACAGGGTCATGCTGACCAAAACATTACTTTCTGGGAAAATAGTAACTTTGAGTGTGTTTGTGTGAGAACATGATTGCTGGTGAGAGAGTGCCTGTGGATATGAGAAAGCAGAAGAGACAGTGTGAAAATGCAGTTCAACAAAAGAAGAGCACAGAAACAAACCTATACCGTGCATTCACAAATAGAAATGTATTAAAAATATTGATTTATAATGTGCACAAAACATGTTTTTTATTCAATTGTATTTATTTTGAGTAGTGAAACACGAAAAAATGCTGCAGCAAGAGTACTGACAGGATTTAGCAAGACCCCCCTCTCTAGCTTTAAGGTTGGACTTAAAACTTTCAGATTTGATAAAGTTTGTAGTTAGGGCTGTCACGGGTGACGCTGAACCATCCCTTTGTTATGCTGTTGTAGGCCTTAGCTGCTGGGGGATCTCATGATGCACTGAGCTCTTTTCCTCTCTCTCTCTCTTTCACTTTCTATGCACTTAGATGGCATCATTACATTAACCATTAACTTCATGCTTTCTCTCTCCACTAGGGGATGATGCCCCTGACAACACAGCTTCCAGGATTACTGAGACCCCCCCCCCCTCCCACCATCACCACCACCACCACGTTAAGGTGTTGATTCTCAGAGGGGGCCAAGCACTTTTATGGCTTTTTCTATGCTGATGATACCAATTTGTATACCATCACCAGATTACGAATTTAAACTTGTTTAAATTATTTTTAACTCCAAAGAGACCTAATGTATATATTTTACATGGGCGTGTACCAAACAGATCTAAATGATAGTCCCACAAAAACGCCTGCTCAAAAAAAAAAAAAAAAAAACATTTTGTTTGGTATTTTACTGAAACAGAGATGGTTTCTCTTGAAAACAGAAACCCATTATACAATCCATCTACATTTGATTATGGAGATTAAGTGTTGTGTATGTGAATGCAAACACTGCTACCTTTAAAATTTTGGATGCTGCCTAGGAATGTGGTTTTCATGTGAAATTCTTTAATATGATGTATGAAGTGTTTGTGTATCTAGTGAGTTGTAGTCTGGGGACTGTGTGCCTCAAGGCTAAATTTGGTATATTTAGAGAGGATCATAAGACTAATTCAGTCAGCTGAGCAGAAACATTTCTGCTCATCTGACTGAAATGTCACACTGCGCTTTATCGCAGGACTCTGCTCTCCTTAGAATAGCCTCTCTGTGAGTACAGAGACAATCAAAAGTAGCCTATAACACCATCCACCAGTCCAATTGAAGTAACGCTCCACTGGTGTTAATTTTATTCAGTGAGCAATAAAATTATATTATTATAATAAAAGAAAATAATCTCTAAAAAAATCTTTGTAATTGAGAATTCCTCATTTTCTTTTCTTGTGGAGAAACGTTGTACCACAGATTGACCTTTTTTTTTTTTTTTCTCTTGCTCACACTTTTAGCATCTGTCAATCCTGGTTATGATGATGGCCTCTGTAAATGCGAGGTTGGGGGTGCACACTTGGGAGGAGTTGAGTTTATTGATCTGTTGTCATTAGAGTGAAACCAGAACTGTTCACTGTGTGAGCAGTCGTGATTTCATTGGTCAATTGTTTAGATGGGAAAAGGAATTATTTGAACTACTTAATCATGAAGATAATAGTGCCTCCTGCTCTCTGCACATCACAGTACTACTTAACATTCACATGCAATAGGAGCAGTCTCAGAACTGTTTGATTGACCCTCATATAGGAAGTACTAGCTTAAACTGTTCATCTTTACTGTTCCCCCTTTCTCTAATCCCTTTCAAAATGTTGTTTTTGGATGCATCAGAGAGCTGTGTCAGTAGAAGTCGCTCTATAAATCCACTGTACAGGATCTTCTCAACACCAAACAACAGACACAGTTAGCAACTATTTAGTATAGCAGTTAAACAAACAGATATTTCTCAAGAGTTAGTTGCTCCATAACTGGTGCATGTCAGTAAGTTACTACTCATATTCACTAGCAATTTAAAAGTTGATGCCGTGTCAATGTGGTGATGATACATCATGTTGTCTACTGCCAAAGTGGCCAAAAAACCCCTGTTACTCTCGATTTAAAATTCGTTATTTGAGCAAATTCACCACCAATACGCTTCTGCAGCTCTTGTTGGATAGCCAATATTCCCTAAGATACACTAAGATAGCCTGAACATGCCTTCAATAATCAGCACCTAACTGTGTCATTTATATAGGGTTTCCTTTGAGAGGCAGAAGAATATTGACTGAGTTGCTGGTTTTCTAATGCAGTCTAATGCAACAGTCTAGCAATAAATCCTACCTAAATTAAGGCTATTATGTTTGGATTTTTTATAATTGTTTTAAATAAGGGTAAAGTCAATTTCATGGCCATTTATAGTGAGAAGTGATTCTAATATCTGGTCTTCCTCATTGATATGAATAAGATTCATTACAGGTCAGTTCAATTACACAGTTTCTGTTAAGTGGACCTAATCAAATTAAAATTTGCTGCACATCTGATAACAGAAATATATATTTTTAAAAGACAAAGATATTGGTTCGAGGCTTTGTTACATTCAGGGTGTGGGGACATTCTATCTCAATAACAAGCTAGTGCAATACCATAAAACACACAGAGACATTAAAAATGTATGAGCAATTACACAACAGGAGGAGGAGGAAACAAACTAAAATAAATGGCAAGAGAGAGGGAAAGACTATGAGGACACATCAGGCAGGTATGAGGACACATCATCGGTGTCACTATCAAAGATTCTATTACGAAGTTGTGTTCAAATCCTTCAAATCTGCATGATAACAACAGACTGCTTTCAGTCAGACTGATACACAAAAAAGTCTGCAGCTTCATAACCAATACAGTTGTATACTTTTAGACTACACATGAAAAGGCCTTTGTAGTGACGTATCTGTACAGTTCTACAACCACAGACAAGCATATTCTATTTTTTTTTATTCTGGAAATTGTCTTGAATATTTGAAAGCTGTAATTTTTTAAGAATTAAATCCAATTTCATTGTAAATTAAGGGGCAGTAGTGAGTCACGGTAGTATCCAAGCAGTCTGTTCTCAGTTCAGTGTAACGCTGAAATCTGTGACCCATCAGATATGTTACCAACTGTTGGCTGGTTAGGTTGGCCAGGTTTAGGAATGAGGAGTGAGGGTAAGACTCTCAGGGCAGGTCACAGAATCTGATGTGGAACAGATCACTGTGTAACACCAGTTGCTCTAGATAGCAGGAAAGCACTTTGCATTTCAGCTCTGCCGCCTTTCCTATGTCTGTCTGTGTGTGTGCGTGCGTGCGTGTGTGTGTGTGTGGGAATAGGAAACCGTGTGAAATGCTTTGAGACCATTAAAGGGATAATTTGCCATTTTGTAGATGGACTAAAAATGGGGGCAGCACAGTGGTGCAGTGGTTAGCATTGTCGCCTCACAGCAAAAAGGTTTTGGGTTGGAATCCGGGCCTGGGCCTTTCTGTGCGGAGTTTGCATGTTCTCCCTGTGCCTGCGTGGGTTCTCTCCGGGTACTCTCACTTCCTCTCACCATCCAAAAATGTGCAGGGAAGTGTTGGCCCTGTGATAGACTGGCGACCTGTCCAGGGTGTACCATTGGACCGGACCGCATACAGCAACAGAACTAAAAAGAAAGAACAACTGATGGAAACGTAACAAAGGAAGTGATCAAGACTGACCAGACTGCATGTTTACAAAAGGCCTGTCTCACCTAGCCGGGTGTTACCAGAGCCAAATTCCCTGCATGAATAATATGGGTTTAGGTACACTGCAATGTGTCGTTGCATCCCACAGGGGGTGGACCGCGGGTTAATTTTGAAACTATTGGAGCAGCCTTTAACCAATCAGAATTGACCACCATATGCGGAGAGACTCTAACACCGCTGCAACTAGATCTAGAAAAGAATTTGACCCCAGCATCACCACACTTAGCCTTGACACTCGTCACTACCCTTCAGAGTGGCCGAGCAAACGTTAATGCTTACAGCCTTTCGAGACTATAATTGCAAACTGAAGCTGTGCTCTACAGTGTAGCAAAACCAGGCGAGGTCTCAACAGAAAAAATAAATAAAGTTGACTGATACCAAAAGTTCACATCTTTATCTCCAAAGAGTGCTCATTGTTGGTTTCTTTGAATCATGAAAAACAACTTCTAACATTTTCTAAGAAGTTTATGTCCTGTGTGGAGATCTTTCATATCTCCTGTTCATATATGTTATGATTTATAACATTACATATTACTATCATATCTTATTAACACATCTAACATAGCATAGCATACTACTATAGCAGCTTATATATTTTTACCCTGTTGTGACACTATGGAAATAACATGGCAGAGTTGAACTCTATATACTCCCTATTAGTCACAGATAAACTAGTCACAGGTGAGCTGTCCGTAAACACCATAAAGGTGACTTGTGGCAAGACTGAACCCTATACACTTCCTGCAAGTTACAAACATGTTTTGATAAACAACACTAAATGTTATTTATGATATAAGTGAAACCAGCTGGATCTATGTGCTCAGCACTTATCCATATATGGACCTATGTATGGATTCTGTGAAATAACATCAGCCCACTTCTGTGCAAAGTGAGAGTATAAAAACTGTATTTGTGTTTGTATATGTGGTAGAACTTCATTGCTTAGCGCAGTGATGAACTTCTCCCCATGCGCATGTGTAAATAAAGAATTCTTGTGTATTGATCTTTGACTCCATCCTCATCTGTGACCTGTCTCCCGAAATTGACCACCACACCTGCATCTGACATTAGCCATCAAGATGGCAGATCAGTCATATGTATTTCATTTGTTTTGTGATGGTTCACTTTGAAAGGCAATCATGCTTAATGAGTGGAGAAAACAAACAGCTACTGGAGAAAGGCTCAGTAATATTCTCTAATATAGTAAAAATAATTAAATCACCAATCTCATTGGTTCTTTATTGCAGTACTTCAGTATGAAGTTGAAGTACAACATGGTCTGATAAAGTACAAAATATACATGTAGTGTTGCTTTGTTTTCTCTGGTCAGCAAGTTAAATCCTACACTGAACTACACATTATTTCCGACACCACAGCAATCTCATTTTTCACAGAGCAGCATAAATACACCTGACAGACCCGGAGTGTAGTTTCCATCATTCGATTCCATGTTGCTCTAAACACACACTGATTTATTACACACTATGCAGAGTGAGAAGAAGAAGAAAACTGTGTGAAGCACTACAGAATGTTTGCAGCAATGAAATCCAAATATGACTCCATTACGAGATGAGATTTCAAATTGAACAAGCTGATTTCACTGCAAAGGTGGATAGATAATGTAAGAAAAAACTGAATGTCCCATAACTTATTTGCTTAACAATCTATAAACTACGTGATCAACAGTCCATAACCAACGTGATCAACAGTCCATAACCTACGTGATCAACATGTCTGGGTGTTATATTTGACTGTGACTTGAGCCTGTACCTACATTTAAAGGAATTAATCCAGTCATGTTTTTATTACCTAAGGAATATCTCCAAAATTGCTATTTATTATTATTAAATAACATAGTGTTACATTTGCCTTTAAATCGTTGCGCCCTGATTATTGTAATGCCTCGTTAGCACTCCCAGGGTTTTACAAATTAATTCAGTTATACTAATCCTGAGTGATAGCACAGGCCACAACAAAGCAACAAATCTCAGCTTCATTGCAAAGGCTGCCAATCTTTTAAACCATTTGTTCTGCTACGAGGCCTCAGTTTGGGTCCAGGTTAACCAAATTTCTCCAGTCATACTAACAGTGGTGATTAGAGAAAAATGATAATGTTAGCATATTAAAATATTGACAAAGACAATGCTAACATGCTGATTTCTTTAGCAGGTATAATGTTAACAGTTTTAGCACACAATTCGCAATTGATTAGAATGTTATTAGTTTTGACGCCACGTGGTCATAAAAATTATTGCCTGATGATCGCGCAAGAGATGAAATATAATGGGTCAGTAAAGTGATTACAGTTCATCCTAAAGATGATTTTGCCTTTGTTCTATTTTCAATTTCATATGGGTTTACATGATTTGGAAATCATCACAAACTGTTTTTATTTACATTCTATGCAGCGTCTCAACTTTTTTGGAAACAGGATGGTAAACAATTCAAAAAATTATTCTGAATTACCAGGATATCGGTAGGGAAGAAGTATCCCAACCCAAAATGAATCATATTAGAAAATAGTATGAAGGGGACAGGGTAAAAAACACAATCATCCACGGCATTAAAAGAAAAATATTTTTGAGTCAGTATTAGAGATTTATACTTAGAAAAAAAGGCAAAGAAACACTGGCCTTTACTTTGTGTTACTCGTTATCTGCTGATTACAAAAGAGGTGTTTTATATTTGGGGTTCATTAGATCGTTATACATATTGTGGCCTTGATCCTTTAATTAAATCAATAAATAATAAATTTTAGTTTAATACACTTTAATCCAAATCCAATTTAGTGAGTTTCAAATTAGATTTAGTCACATTAGAGCAGATGGCTCTGCACAAAACACTGGACTGTGTGTAGAGTTTAGAGCTGCATAACAGCATGGTAGTTTTCACAGTTTATATGACAAGAGGCAAACTGTAGGTGACACAACAGCATACAAGTTAAAGGTTTTAGCAAAATTACTAAAGTGTATTTTGGCCAAGTTTTTGTAAATTTAACAATACAGGTTTGTGCAGAGAATATTCCAGGAAAAGATATAGTTTTTTTGCAAAAATTTCCATTAGGCCTTTACTACTGAAAGCAACCTCTCCTGTATTAACTATTTATCAACACCAACAGAATTTATGTGTCTTCTGATTGAAAATGCCCACTGCAGTTTGAGGCTCACTGCAAATGATGACAGATTATTTAACATTTATGTTTTGAAGGCTCCTCAAAGCCCCAAAGCATCAGATACATTTTGTTAACAGAGTGTCACATCTCTGCAAATTGAATGAAAAATCTTTTTTCTCTGACTAATGTCTGGTCACAGCAGCAGGTAAAAGATTTTCTCACAAGGGTAAACCAACTGAGCCAAAGGTATTAAATGTTAAAGGTTTCCTAAACACAATAATTTTGCCTACAATTAAAATTATTTCAATTTGATCAGCTGTCAGTACTTAACAGATACACAATGATAAAGACACATTGCAGTTACTACCAAAAAAAGCATTAAGGTATCCATTGATTAAATATATTTACCTTGTGCCCTCTCAAACTGTAGTTTAAAAATGTTTGTTGCCAAATAATCTATTAGCTGTAAAAGGTCAGCAATCACTTGTCAGAGACCTTTACGTTTCATTGTAATGGCCTCCAAATCATCCTAAATAGATCAGATGAATAATTTGTTTTCCATCTGTCCTGTGGACTCTGTTGAAGGCCTTTGCTGCTGTTACCGATCTATTCTCTGGAGTCAGCAATCAATAACTGCTAACAGATTAAGATTGACCCTTGATAATTGAATTTGCCAAAACGTCCTCCTGGGTTACCACTTAAATCGTCCACAACCTTTCAGCATTTCAGACCCACTTAGCAAAACAGTGAGACACATCTTATCTGACAAGTTAACCAGTGGGTACCAGTGGGTTATTCCAAAACCCTTATACATCTTATGGCTGTTCTAACATAAATTGGCCATCTTCTTTATCTTCATCTATAAGTATACAAATAAGTTATATAATAACTACAAAAGCTTTGGTACATGTATGAATGTGCTTGATAACTCAAGTGCATACTGATCTGTTGGCTCTGTTGAATGTCTGGTAGGGTAAGTAAAGTATTTTCTGAACCCCGAACCGGATAAGACGCCACACTTGACAGACCTTGCCATGAAACATGTCTTCAGGATTTTAGATAGGTCTGTTAATTTGCGCTCTTGCCCACTGAAGCCACAAAAACAGCTCTCCACCAGCTGTTCTGGACTTGGACATGGTCTGAGCCAACAAACGCGCAAGCCGAAACAAGGTGCAACAAAAAAATGCACTTCACTGGCACATCATCAACGACGCACCCCCTATTGCACCGTTCCGCCCATCTCGGCGTGGCCAGGGCTACCTTGGTCTATGAAAATTGCAAATATTTTGTAGTGTCGCAAGGAGCTTTTTTCTGTGCTTGTGCCGCACCAAAATAACACTGCACCTGGATTTGCCCTGCACTGGTTATGAAAATAAAGCCCCTAATGTTCATTGCTAGAGAAGAAGTTAGGAGATACTCAAAGTCATCCTCTGGAAACAACAAATGTCTATACAGAGTGTCACAGCAATGCATCCAATAGTTGTTTAGATATTTTAGTCTAGACCAAAAAAGTCAACCATATTTCTATTAAAATCAATCAACCATTATCTATAGTACTGCTACAGTATATGGATGGCTTTGTACTCAAAATATAATGACATGAGCCAAAGAATCACATCCTATAATAAATGTAAGGTGTTACCAGGTGTATTACATCCTTAAAGAAGCCGATAAAATGATAATTACCATCTAAATCAATATGTTCTGCTGTTCTGTCAATTTCCATTTGCTCATGGTCTGGTATGTCTTGGCTGTCATACAGGAAGTGATGGTTTTTAACATTTCTTGGTTTCTTTCCAAATAGAAGAAATAAACTGCAAAACAGATAATGAAAAGACAAAGAAGACGTCGCAGATTGAAATATGCAGGACAAAACAAGCCCGCAGCAAAGACATCAGAAATTAGGACTGAAAACACAAGACTTTCTTTCAAGGCACCCACAAAAATCAAAGCTCTTCCTGTTCTGTGCTGTTGTGACTGAAATAAACAAAACCTTTCAATTTACAAACCTTTCACTTTATAGCGATTATATGATGAACATTTAGCAAAGGAGAATGAGAGAGAAACAGAAGCTGTGTTTTAATTGCAATGGCTGAAATGGACATGAATGTTTTACTTGAGAAGAAAACCCACTGTAAAGGTGTAACCACATGGTCCACTTGTGGTCAGAGGGTGACGTTAGCTATTAGTGCTTCTTTCTGTAACAAACTATCTTTGGCTGGAAAAACAAAAATCTAAAAGGGAGGAGGGATAAAAAAATTAAAAAATTAAAAAAAACCCGATGAGATTAACCTCTAAACTTGGTGAATCTGGATATTATGCCAATTTGGAATCAGATCTAAAATGGATGTGGCTTTCAGAATCAAATACTTGGTTCAAGAGGCATAGAGTTTCAAGACAAAAAACAAGTATAACTTCAGCAGAGATGAGGAGGGGTTTACTACTCTGTGAAAGACTGCATGGGCATGTAGTGCAACAAAGAATAATGTTTCTCAATGTAAAAATTGCAAAGAATTTGGGGATTTCATTATCTACGGTTTATAATATAATTTACAGATTCAGAGAACCGGTAGAAATCTCTGTACACACTGGACAACGCCAACAATCAATATTGGATAGCCACGATCTTCGGGCCCAGACAAAAATCTATAGTGGAATTCACGACATGGATTTAGGAACACTTCCGAAAACCACTGTCTGTGAACACAGTTTGTCGCTGCACACATGTATGTAGGTTAGAACTCTACAATACACAGAAGAAACTTTACATAAACTTGATCTAGAGACTCCGCTGCCGTCTCTATGCTTGAGCTCATTTAAGATAGATTGAGGTGAAGGAAAAAACTGTCCTTTGGTCTGACAAATCAAAATTTGAAATAATTTTTGGAATTTATGATGCAGAGTTGTCCACACTAAAGAAGAGAGAGACCATCCAGCATGTTATCAGCACATAGTTAAAAAGCCAGCATCCGTGATGGTATGAGGGTACATTAGTGCACATGGCATGGGTAGCTTGCACATCTGGGGAGGAACCATCAATGCTGAACGATATTTACAGATTTTGGAGCAACATATGCTGCCATCCATACAATGTCTTTTCAGGGAAAGCATTGCTTATTTCAGCAAAACAATGCTAAACCGCATTGTGCACATATTTCAACAGCATGGCTCAATAGTAAAAGAGTCTAGCTGCTACAATGGCCTCCCTGCTGTCCAGAACTGCCCCCCGTTTAAAACATTTGGTGCCTCATGAAATGAAAAATATGACAAAGGAGAACCGGAACTGTTGAGCAGCTGAAATCCTATATCAGGCAAGAATCATAGATATTTCACTTTCAAAACTCCAACTCTTCAGTTTCCAAACATTCAGAGAGTGTTGTTAAAAGAAGAGGTGATGCAACACAGTGGTAATCATGCCCCTTTTTTAAAACATTTTGCTGGCATCAAATTCCAAAAAAGCATATATTTTTCAGAGAATAATAACATTTCTCAGTTTCAAAAGTGTTGTACAGTCTATTTTCAATTAAATACGGGTTTACATGATTTGCAAACCAGCACTTTCTGTTTTTATTTACATTTCACACAGCGTCCCAATTTTTTTGTAAATGGAGTTGTAATAAAGTCAAAGATTGCATAGGTGAACTTAATGAAAAACAATGATATTGAAGGTGGGATAACTTAACTACTGCGAGCACGATGTAAACATGTAGTGTAATTGACAGATGCAAAACATGCAAAGGTCTAACTAAAGACATCAATGTTAGCACAGGTATAACTCATAAAATCAGTGACAGATAGCCTAGCCAATAATGTTAAAGAAAGCATTGATATAGCTAACCAAAAATAGTGTATGTGTAACATGACCATAATTGGTACTCAAAACCTTTAGAGACTCCACTACTCCTTAATTCTCAAGGTATCTACTTAACAAGACCATTTTCTTTCAAAGCTTAAATGTATTTTAGTTTTTCAGACGTTGTACTCTTTTTTTATTTCCTAAAATGACTGATTTTAAGTTCAACTCATTTAAAATTATTTCTCTTAATGTTAGAGGGATTCGGGACAGTATTATAAAGGAAAGCAATTATCCTCTTTACTAAAACAAACTGATGCCAACATCATTATGTTACAAGAAACTCACTCTTGTGATATAGACAATACATTTTGGAACTGTCAATGGGGGAATCACGCATACTTTTATTATGCCTCTCTTCACTCTGCAGGTGTTTCTCTTCTCTTTAACACATTTACAGGTGATATATTGGAAAACTTCAACTCTGAAGATGGCAGATGGATTATTGCAGATAATACTCAGATTTACTCAAAGATAAAAAAAAATTTACAAGATAAATACAAAGATGCATACTTGATTGTAGGTGGGGACTTTAACAATGCTCCAAACAATTTGATGGATAGAATCCCAGAAAGAATGTCACAAAACTCACAATTTAAAGCCACAGCCTATCTGAATGAGAAGTTGCATGGCGTTTTCTTAACCCAAACTATAAAGAGTTTACATGGTGTAATGCGAGAGGAACACAATAATCCAGGATAGATTTATGGTTAACCTCTACATCTTGCCTACAATACATATCCAAAGTTTCAACAAATTTAATTTAATTCCCTGTGATTTCACAGAAAATCACAGGGGACTCTGATGGTTTATCTACTGAATTTTACTTGTGCTTTTGGGAGATTATTGAAACTCCTCTTGTGGAAATGTATAAAGAATGTATTGATAAGAAAGAAATGACAACAGCAATGAAACAAGGATTAATCAGTTTGATACCAAAACCAAATAAGGACCCTATGTCAATAGAAAACTGGAGACCAATCACACTCATAAATGTGTATTATAAATTATTCGCACTGGTATTTGCTACACTTTTAAAATGCAACCTTACAGAAATCAGATGAAACCCAAACAGGATTTATGGCTAATCATCATATAAGTAACAACATAAGATTGGTTCTAGACTCTAGGCTTGATTATTCTTGAGTATGTAGAGTCACAAGCAGTCATTGTATTTATTGACTTCTATACAGCATTTGATAGTGAAACACCCATTTATTAACAAGGTTTTAGATTTGTTCGGATTTAACTTTATTTCAGTAGTTAAAATGTTATACAAGGACATCAATAGTAACTTAATGATTTACCCCAGTACCTCCAAGAGATTTTCTGTTAATTGATCAGTACATTAAGGCTGTCCAATTTATCCTTTTTTTTTTTAATTATTTCTGATTGTTGCTGAATTACTTTCGCTAAAGATTTTTAAAATCCCAAATATAAATGTTTTGTCTACATTTCGAGACAGTTTTGTTTCTGAAAGATAAACACCAAATTGAACCAACTATACAACTAGTTGATGAATTTGTAAAGGCTTTGTGATCACATCTTAACAGGACAATGTGAGATGTTCAGCCTTTCTGACACAGATGAGGAGAGCATATCCAACATTAAGGTGAAAAAACCTGTCAAATATTTAGGTATTGATGTGTCTAAAGATATGTTGATTAGAAAACAACTAAACGTGTCTTCCTAGACTTACAAAGACAAGAGATTTTTTTTTTTTGAATATGTGGCTTTAACATGACCAGTCTATTTTTTGCAGAATTCTCTTAACTAAGGCTGAAGGTATTTCTAGATTCGTCTACCATGCCATTATTGTTTGTTCAAGACTCAACTTCTAAGGAAATCAACAGCATACTTACTAATTTTGCCTGGAAAAACAAAGATCACTACCTAAAAAAAAGAAATATTATCTGGATCCAGACAAGGTGGATTTGATTTATTGAACGTTATAGATCTAAATAATACATTTAAAGTAAAATGGATCAGAGAATGCCTTAAAGCCCCAAATTCCATTTGGTATTTTATTCCTAACAACATTTTTTGAAAATTGGGTGATCTTCGTTTTTCGCTTACCTGCAATTTCACTTTTACCAAATTGCCTATAAAATTATCAAAATATCATCAACAGGCCCTCCTAGCTTGGAAGTTATGTTACATACACAACTTCTCCCCACATAAAACTATGACATGGAATAATGGAGACATCACTGCAGGAAAGAAATCTATCTTTAAACAAAACTGGGTTGACAAAGATGTAATTTATGCAAGTGACCTTTTTGACACCAGTGGTGTATTGTTTAGCTATGAACAAGTCCTTTCTGTCAAATTCTTTCCTTTAACAAGCAAATAATTTAATTACGTAATGAAAGCTATTCCCAACGGTCTATCCCAATTAATGAGAAATGATCTTCAATTTCAAGAAGCATCAAGAATAGAATCACTTTTGATGATAAACGGTACTGATCTCAGGAATACTAAATGTAACAATAAACATATACAGTGGTGTGAAAAGTGTTTGCCCCCTTCCTGATTTCTTGCATGTTTGTCACACTTAAATGTTTCAGATCATCAAACAAATTTAAATATTAGTCAAAGATAACAAGTAAACACAAAATGCAGTTTTTAAATGAAGGTTTTTGTTATTAAGGGAGAACAAAACAATCCAAACCCACATGGCCCTGTGTGAAAAAGTGTTTGCCCCTAAACCTAATAACTGGTTGGGCCACCCTTAGCAGCAACAACTGCAATCAAGCATTTGCAATAACTTGCAATGAGTCTTTTACAGTACTGTGGAGGAATTTTGGCCCACTCATCTTTACAGCGTTGTTGTAATTCAGCCACATTGGAGGGTTTTTGAGTACGAACCGCCTTTTTAAGGTCATGCCACAGCATCTCAATAGGATTCAGGTCAGGACTTTGACTCGGCCACTCCAAAGTCTTCATTTTGTTTTTCTTCATCCATTCAGAGGTGGACTTGCTGGTGTGTTTTGGATCATTGTCCTGCTGCAGAACCCAAGTTGGCTTCAGCTTGAGGTCACGAACAGATGGCCGGACATTCTCCTTCAGGAGTTTTTGGTAAACAGTAGAATTCATGGTTCCATTCATCACAGCAAGTCTTCCAGGTCCTGAAGCAGCAAAACAGCCCCAGACCATCACACTACCACCACCATATCTTACTGTTGGTGTGATGTTCTTTTTCTGAAATGCGGTGTTACTTTTACGCCAGATGTAATGGGACACACACCTTCCAAAAAGTTCAACTTTTGTCTCGTCAGTCCACAGAGTATTTTCCCAAAAGTCTTGAGGATCATCGAGATGTTTTCTGGCAAAAATGAGATGAGCCTTAATGTTCTTTTTGCTCAGCGATGGTTTTGGTCTTGGAACTCTGCCATGCAGCCATTTCTGCCGAGTCTCTTTCTTATGGTGGAGTCATGAACACTGACCTTAACTGAGGCAAGTGAGGCCTGCAGTTCTTTGGATGTTGTCGTGGGGTCTTTTGTGACCTCTCGGATGAGTCGTCGCTGCGCTCTTGGGGTAATTTTGGTCGGCCGGCCACTCCTGGGAAGGTTCACCACTGTTCCATGTTTTCTCCATTTGTGGATAATGGTTCTCACTGTGGTTCGCTGGAGTCCCAAAGCTTTAGAAATGGTTTTATAACCTTTTCCAGACTGATAGATCTCAATTACTTTCTTTCTCATTTGTTCCTGAATTTCTTTGGATCTTGGCATGATGTCTAGCTTTTGAGGATCTTTTGGTCGACTTCACTTTGTCAGGCAGATCCTATTTAAGTGATTTCTAGATTGAGAACAGGTGTGGCAGTAATCAGGCCTGGGTGTGGCTAGATAAATTGAACTCAGGTGTGATAAACCACAGTTAAGTTATGTTTTAACAGGAGGGGGAAAACATTTTTTCACAGGGCCATGTGGGTTTGGATTTTTTTCTCTCCCTTAATAATAAAAACCTTCATTTAAAAACTGCATTTTGTGTTTACTTGTGTTATCTTTGACTAATATTTAAATTTGTTTAATGATCTGAAACATTTAAGTGTGACAGACATGCAAAAAAATTGGAAATCAGGAAGGGGGCAAACACTTTTTCACACCACTGTACGCAATATATTCTATGAGAGAAAGAAAATTACCCCTCGGAGGAAAGCCTTTTGGCACAAAATGTTACGGGTACCAAGAGGGCATGGCTACTGCCAAATAAATTCTACATAATATATATCTAACCAATCTAGTGCAAATTTTTGGACATTGAAAACAAATGTAATTTATGTAATCATGATCCAGAATTATTAATACATGTTTTTACCATTGTACACATTATATTATTTTCTGGTATAGAATGGAAGATTACATAATGGGTCAAATTAATGTTAACATTCAATTTAATGTAAAAATGCTATCACATATTTTGAACATGAAAATCATGACTTTGAATTCATTATGAGTTCATTATGAACTTGTATTGAATACTGAATTGTCTATGGCAAATTTTAAATGTAGAATAAAAAAGAATCTCCCTAACTTCACTTGATTTTTGGGTGAATTTAAAAAGTATGTTAAGACTCTCAAACTGATTAATACTAAGAGGAGTAACTGTCCAACTGTATAGTGAAATTCTTGAAGAGGAATAATAGGCTATTTTTATTTATGTTTCTTTTTCTCCTATGATATTTGCATCAAGTGAATTTATGTATTCAAATCCATCTATATTTGTTTATTTGTTTATTTCATTTTATTTATTTTTGTTATTCTACTGTCCTATTATTTCCACATTGCTACCTTTCTGTACGAAATAATGAGTGAGTACTTGTCTACATTGTTTGTAAATTTATATATTGTTCAACAAAGTTCAAAATAAAAAAAGAGACGGCCAGGTGAGGCAAAAACGTGACACTAACATGGTATCCTTTAGAAGACTGACTGGTGTATTACACAATTTGGTATGTTACCAGGCTATAATATCAGGGACCTGGACATTAACATTATTAGTTTAACTTGTATGTGGCAAAATCAAAATCTCTTTCGTAAAAAACATTTATATTCTGCTTGACTCCGCTTCTTTATGACCAATCATAGTCCACTATGGCCTGCACTGCTCTACAGAGCTCATTTCTCCTGTATTTGATGTCATCTGATCCTTTGGTCCCTAAATTAGATGAGGAGGTAAAAAAATAAAAAAAAAAAAAAAAGAGCTCTCAAGAGTTTTCTCTTCTTTCCCTTGTATTGCTTATTGTGTTGTAGGTCATGTGATCAGTCAGCTGACTTGATGTGATGTCCTGCTGTTTGCCCCAGGACAGTAAAAAACACAAAGCATCATTACCAGCTGGAGTATGTGCCCTGCTCTTCAGTGTCTCCTCGGTCCTAAAGGAAAGTGATTTGGCTTCCCTGCATTGCACTGCACTGTTACAGTATTGTAAAAGATTATTTTCTGATGCTAGAATTAATACTGTCGTTACATTACATTTCATTTAGCTGACGCTTTTATCCAAAGTGACTTACAATAAGTGCATTTCAACCATAAGGGTACAAAACCCAGAACAACAGGAATCAAGTAAATACAATTTCTTGTCGGCTTGTCATCATATGTTTCTATCTCTAATAGGTGGAAACAAGCAAGGAAATATATAATTTTTTTTTTAGGTTGTCAGAGTTAAGCATTCCATGTTGTGTGTAAAATCTAATAATCAATAGAATTCCATTACAATTCATCGACATCTTCTGGTTTGCCATTTCTCAATCTAATTAAGCTTCTTTTGTGACCTTTTCTGATTCCATTTTAGGTCCTTAACTCTGCTGTTAGTGTTTTTATGTCAACTTTGAGTGAAGTGTTTTACTTTCAGGAGCGTATAGAGATAAAGACACAATTATTAGCTATTTTAATTTAAGCTATTTATTCTATTGTTTTACTACAAATTAGTCATGCAAATGAACAGAACATTTACCACAATCCTACGTGGGCTGTGCACCCGAAGCAGAGAAACGGATCTAATTTCTCAAACAGAGGCAGAGTAAAAGTGAAATTGTTTCTGTCTTTAAATATTAACTCTCTACCCTTAATGCTTGTGACACAATTTTAAGTTGAGAAACCCGAAAACAAACTAATGCTTTAGTTTTCAGAAAATCTGTCAGTTTACAAAGATTAATCTGGTTAAATTAAGAGTCGGTGGTCTTTTCTCATCGTCGATATTTCACTTTGAAGTTAATCTCTTTACTTCCAATCAATGCCTGGTGCCTGTCGGGGATATTGGAAATCATTTAACCTTTGACCCCTGTCACAGTAACTGTTTCATCCAGCCACGAATTTGTGGTTGTGAGAGAAGGAATAAATTTGTCTAAAAGAAGAGTGAGTGTTTTCTTTGTCCTGGACCAGAGCAGTAGAGTACTTCTTCAGATTACATTCTCACTTTCTGAATGCACT
Organism: Brachyistius frenatus; assembly: GCF_029030835.1. Taxonomy (NCBI): domain Eukaryota; kingdom Metazoa; phylum Chordata; class Actinopteri; family Embiotocidae; genus Brachyistius; species Brachyistius frenatus. The sequence goes on from NW_027210602.1 coordinate 11,044,342, forward strand.
TTTTCGAATGTATCTTTACTTAAAAGTGGCGATCAGGATTTTGTGTCAAATTCAAGTCCAAAAAATAAAACTGCTCAAATTTGAGCCGTTAAATTTAAACATCAAAACACAATTAGCTTAGCTTCAAAATGTGTACTACTAAAGATAACCAATCTGAATGGAATCTAAGAAGAGGAAGACGTATCCCTACTTCAAGTATTTTATCTATGTTTTGGCTGATTTAAATTCTTAGTTACGTTGAGGGTAAGAATGTGGGACATTTTGTTGTTGCCAAGTACTATAAGGATAACTGAAAAATACTTTTTTTAACACTATTTTTCTTTTTTAAATGAAGCCTAAAAGACTAAAGACTAAAAGCAGTGAAACAGAGTTTACAAGAGAAAAAAACACATCAGATTAATATTTACCTCAACATTGTCAGTGTACCTGGAAAGAGTGAACTAACTGTAAAACAAACTGTAAAATAAATCATGAAGAAAGAAATGCCTTTGATATGTGAGCAGGAGGAAGCGGCATTTGTCACCACACCGAAATCAACACTTTCATGCATATCCAGTGAACCTCGCAGATTATTAGCATGTTCTTAACATATTAAAGACTTTACATGATTTCACCTCGTCAGTCAAACCAGTTTTCCGATCATACTGTTTAAACAAAGCATGTCTTTTTGTTTTGTTTTTCTACACAATAGAAGAAGCTCCTATTACAGTGTTAGGCTTCAAAATTTAGGTAACAAGTCAGATTTAAAAAGCTAAGGGAAACAAAAGTATTTCCTCTGAATGACAATCAAATACATCAAACAAACCTGACATGACTGAAGACAAAAATCCGCTACAAGTGTTCACCGTATTAGTTTTATACTAGTCAGCTGAACAGGAAACATAAGTTTGGTGAAAGCTAAAAGAAGTTAAATTAAATTACACAAGCTCCCTAAAGGATATGGCTGATGTTATCCTCTATTGCTCCAGACCTTCTTCCTTTTCTCACCCATCTCATCAACACTTCTCTGTCAACTGGCTGCTTTCTGAACTCGCTGAAGGAGGCAAGAGTGAACCCTCTCCTGAAGAAACCCACCCTCAACCCGGCTGATGTAAACAACTACAGATCTGTCTCTCTTCTTCCCTTTCTTTCCAAAACTCTCGAACGAGCTATCTCCAATCAACTCTGCTCCTATCTCCACCATAATAACCTTCTTGACCCTCACCAGTCTGGTTTCAAGGCAGGCCACTCAACAGAGACGGAGACAGCTTCACACTGCTAGAGCAGCCTCTCTCTCCTCTGTCCTGATCCTTCTTGACCTTTCTGCTGCATTTGACACAGTGAACCACCAGATCCTTATTTCCTCTCTTCAGGACCTCGGTGTCTCAGGCTCTGCTCTCTCCCTGTTCTCATCCTACCTCAACGACCGCACCTACTGGGTAGCTTGGAGAGGATCTGTGTCTGAACCTTGTCCTCTCACTACTGGTGTCCCTCAAGGCTCCGTCCTGGGTCCCCTCCTCTTCTCTCTGTACAACAACTCTCTCGGCTCTGTCATTCGCTCGCATGGCTTTTCCTACCACAGCTATGCTGATGACACCCAACTGATCCTCTCTTTTCCCCGATCTGAAACGCAGGTAGCAGCATGAATCTCTGCCTGTCTGACTGACATCTCTCAGTGGATGTCCTCACACCACCTGAAACTCAACCTCGACAAGACCGAACTGCCCTTCCTTCCGGGGAAAGATTCTCTCACCCTCGACCTGACTACTACCTTGGACAACTCTGTGTTATCCCTGACCCTGACTGCTAAGAACCTCGGCGTGACACTCGACAGTCAACTCTCTCTTTCTGCCAACATCGCTGCAACGACGCGTTCCTGTAGATACATGCTGCACAACATTAGGAGAATACGTCCTCTTCTCACTCAGAAGGCAGCGCAGGGTCTGGTCCAGGTTCTGGTCCAGGTTCTGGTCCAGGTTCTGGTCATCTCACGTCTGGACTACTGTAACTCCCTCCTGGCAGGTCTACCTGTTAGTGCCATCCGACCTCTGCAGCTCATCCAGAATGCCGCAGCTCGACTGGTCTTTAACCTCCCGAAATTCACTCACAATACTCCGCTCCTCCTCTTCTTCTTCCTCCTCCTCCTCCGCTCCCTTCACTGGTTACCAGTAGCCGCCCGCATCCGTTTTAAAACATTGGTACTTGCGTACCGCGCTGTGAACAGATCGGGTCCAGTTTACATCCAGGACATGGTCAAACCCTACATCCCAGCCCGCTCCCTCCGCTCTGCTTCGACCAATCGGCTTGTTGCTCCTCACTGAGCTAAACACTCTACAAAATCACGACTGTTTGCTGTCCTGGCTCCTAAATGGTAGAATGAGTTCCCCACCGACATCAGGACAGCGGAAACTCTGTACATCTTCCGCTGCACACTAAAAACACACCTCTTCCGACTTTACCTTGAATAGTATAACTTTAGTAGCACTTAAAATGGCACTTTGTAGTTTGGTTTTCTTGAAGAAATTGTATTTTCTTGATTCCTGTTGTTCTGGGTTTTGTACCCTCATGGTTGAAATGTACTTATTGTAAGTCGCTTTGGATAAAAGCGTCAGCTAAATGAAATGTAATGTAATCCTATTTTTTTTAATGTCAACCAACAAAATAAAAAGACCATATGTGTTTGTCTTTGAATGATCTCTGACAGTCCTTCGTGTTGCCAATAGCCCTGAGCCCATTGGTTCCCATAAGAGTTTTAAGTAAGTGCAGAAATAAAAATGGGTCTCAAATGTAAAGGTTTTTTTTTGTTTTTGTTTTTTAAGAGACTCATTAACTCCACAAAACAACTGGGCACTGTACATTTGATATAAAACAATACTCAAATGGGAGTAACTAGTTCATTTATTGGGGTATATTTTTCAGCAGTCGATTATATCAGCAGGGCATTGTATGTGGGCTCAAATAAACAGTGGCCATGGACATGGCACTAAAGTAACACGCCAGCCAGTTAGAGGCAAAACAATTAAGTCATATTATCAACAAGTCAATCGACAGGAAAGACATTTGTCAAGCAAAGATACTACAATAGAATTTTGGGGGTTTTGATGAAAAAAAGAAAAGAGAAGGAAATGTTGCAGGAGTTTTCTGACATTTCATAGCCCAAACAAATTAGTCAATTAGTCAAGACAGCAACAGATAACCAAATCCACTATTTTTATTGTCAAATAATCTATTAGGCTTTCGCTATAGAAGAATAATTTTTTTTTTTTTTAAATCAATTAATTGATGGATTTAGTCTTTTCTTGAAATTTGTTTACAGTCGGAAAACTACTGTATATACTAACTAGTAGTTACACTAGAGCAGGGGTGTCAAACTCATTTTAGCTAAGGGGCCACATACTGCCCACTTTGATCTCAAGTGGGCCAGACCAGTAAAATCATAGCATAATAACGCATACATAACGACAATATTTCTCTTTGTTTAAATCATTGGTGAAGGTTTTTGGATGATAAACCCTATTTTAAGGTCTTTCTACAATAAACCAGAAACATAAAGACCAAAAACTCAGACATCAGCCCACTGTTTATCTGCCCCGGCTCTCCTCTGCAGATTCCCTCGCTTTGTGATGCGTTTGACGTCAAACTGCCTGTGGCACCGAGCGCTTCTTCCTCCGGAGCAGACGTCGCATTTACGCTGTTTTTGAAGAAATTACTGGATCGATTAAAAAAAAAAAAATAACAAAACGTTTGTACTCATAAACCTCCATATTCTCATAGAAATGCAATTTATGTCTTTCTGTAATTTTCACACTTAGCAAAGTCATCCGGCGGGCCGAGCTGGACCCCCTGGCGGGCCGGATCCGGTCATATGTCATATGTTTGACACCCCTGCACTAGAGGGTGGCACTACAAACCTACAGAGTTTTGTGGTTCCAGAAGCTTAAAAATGCGTTGAGCTACTTGGTGTTAGCTAACTGTTAACACTAATAAAAGTAAACGCTATTCTGTCACAATTAACAAAACAAAACTCCAAACTAGCGAGCTTGCTGACTGTCATTTAACAATGTAGCCAGCTCAGTCCAGGTATACAACAACAGAGATTTAAATCCAGTTTTCAGACACTGTGCCCTTTATAAATCTGTTTAATGAACACACGTTTATATTAAACAAATATTTACCATTGAAGCATCACAGTCTTGAAGAAGTCATTTCAGAGGGAAGTTGTAAATTAATGTTTTCTTTTCCGCAAATGTTGTCTTCCTTTATGTTTTCCTATATAAATTTGCCTACGTTTATTTAATTAATTCTTTCAAAAAGTAAATATTACTATAATCTATTTTTATGACAAGTTTATCCTCATAATATAAAAAAAAAATCATGTTAAAGGACCCAGTATGTAGAGGTGTATGTAGTTTTTTTTTGTAAGACTGTTTCTATCTTCTGAAAACAAGCCTGACAAAATATCTTTATATTTGTTTATTTGTCGCTACTAATGCTTTTGTTTGATACATATTCAATTAAATACATTTCTATTTACCAAACTTTTTTCCTCTTAACGGCAAAATGTAAAGCCGCTCCTTGTTTTTGGTGATGCTAAAGACTTTTTTTTTTTTTTAAAGTATAGATAACAGACAACAAAAAGTCTAACTGGTGCTATGTTTTCTGATCCCAACACTAAGATGATCAAAGTCAACCCTTAATAAGTCAGCAGTTGGAAGCCTCAGAACACCGCTATCATGAGACGGAGAATATGAAAAAATCCACTGCACAGAGCCCAGATAATGAGCTGCCAGGATGATGCAGCTGAGCGCAACAGCAAGCTAATGGTTATCAACTTGTAGGAAGGGTGTCATCCAATTTAATAGACACAGATGCACCGACTACATTTCCATGTAAAAACAAAAAAGGAAATGTTTTTTCTCTTCGCCTCAGCACACAAACACGGTCTGTCACATGCCTACAAAAGTCAGGAAATAGCTCCAAAATGTACTCAGCAAACAAACAGCCCTCTGAAAGTCCCTGAGCTTCTTACCTCTTAGTGGCTCCTCAGCTGATTCAACGGTGTGATATCCTAAGGGAGATACGAGGTGTCCGGAGCAGCTGACCAGCAGCCCTGCATATACACCCACCCACTGACTGACCACCTAACTGACTGGATGGAAGTCTGGATGACTAGATGACTGAATGTATGACCACCATTCGGCTGGAGGCAGCAGGGGAGAGAGCCACTCCCTTGACCGAGCATGTGACTCGCTGCCTGCAGGGATGGATGGGTGACTAGTTTTATGGCTCTGTCTTACTATTGTTGCGGTTAACGTGTTGACTGCATTGCTGCCTCAATAACTGACCAGCTAACTAACCAACTGACTGACAGACCAACTGATCTTTGTATGAATGACTGATGAACTTAAGCTCACTGGCCAACAGACGTACTTAAACAAGGTGTAGTTCAACAACTATTACTCATAAACTGACTAACTAAACAACTACCTGACTGACAGACCCCCTCACTAACTTACTGAAATACTGACAACCAACTGCCTCAATGGTTAATTGATTAACAGCACTGTATAATGCACCAAAAAGGACAAGAGGAATATATAAAACTGACCCAACAACTGCTGACAATGTGAATGACTAATTGTAGAGGACAGGATGAATGACTAGCTGGTTGGTAAGTTCACAGACCAACTGACCAACTAACTGACTGAATACCTGAATTAATAACTGAATGACTAACTAAATGATTAATTAACAAACTAAATGAATAATTAACCAATACCTACTAAAAGATTAAAACGTACATAACCAACAAACTAAAACTAGACAACCACTTCAACAACTAAAAAATATTTTACCAACTAACAAAGCAGGTGACAGATTACCCAAATTTATAAAGAAGTGACAAACTAGTTGACTTACTAGTATTAACTTACCAACTAAGAACTGTGTGATTGGCCAACAAACCAAATTTACTTATTAACTAAATTATCCATTATATGGTTAAATTACCAACCAACTGAAATCTACCTTACCAACTGACTAAACTAACCAAAGACTCAAGTAACTAACAGACTGATTCTCCACATTATCAACCAAGTGACAAGAAAAATGATTGGTTGACAAACTAACTAAATTACTGACTAACACACTGACTATTCTGACTTGTCACTGATCAGTTGTTGACTTGTACTAACTGATAAACCAGCTCTGTCTAATGAACTGATTTTCAAACAACAAATTCCAACAACTAGTTTACAGGTTACCTGGATGACTGGTTAGATACCTAGTAAGAGTCAGATGGAGTTTCGATGTTTCCCTCTTTCTTATCTGCTACGTTATGATTCCCTTTCTGTCTATCTCTCTGTTTTCTGTGTAATGAGAGGGTGGGGCAGAGCTACAGAAAGCTAGCTGTAGACACACACACACACATATGACATACACACCCTTATCAGTTAATAAAAGCTTAGCAGCCTCAGGTCAGGTAGTTGGGAAAACTGTGTGTGTGTGTGTGTGTGTGTGTGTGTGTGTGTGTGTGTGTGTGTGTGTGTGTGTGTGTGTGTGTGTGTGTGTGTGTGTGTGTGTGTGTGTGTGTGTGTGTGTGTGTGTGTGTGTGTGTGTGTGTGTGTGTGTGTGATTAGCAGTAGTAAAACAGGAAGTAGTAGCAAAAAATGATGTGGGAAAGCCCCTGGTAAATTCTGGAAAGGAGGAAATGCATTCTGCATTTTGTCTCCACCAAAGCCCGAACATTTTATCTTATTAAAAATGTTTACTACAGGCTGCAAAAACTGGCTGCAGTGTCTGAACAGATCGTGTATAAGCTTGCCAATGTACATCTGTTTTTCAAATTAAGATTTATTTTCATGAGAGAGTCAATAGTTCTTACCACAGAGTCTCCTGAATGATATAACCATTACAAACCAGTTTAAGTAAAATTTGAGGATTTTCACTTTAAAATAAAAGTTAAATGAGAAGGCCGGCAGCCATAGGGCTTCTTTCAACATTTCCTTCATCCAAAGTAACATTAACAGAAGGAGACACCAGAAAAGCAGAGGGAAATAAACAGCTGAACCAACTCACAAACAAATTCACTTCTGTTTGACTTCAAAGTTTTGGCTTTAAAACAATATTTAAAAAAAATTCCTGGTTGTTCCATACATGTTTGGTCTATCTGGCCAGTTTCGGGCTCACGCTTATGACAAACGAACCGAGATTGCTCATTCACTGTATATCTTTTGTGAGGTAACAGCAGGAAGAGGTTTTATCTATACATCTTTGCAGAATATTCAGGTCTATAAGCTTCATGACTACTCGCAGGCTTATTTGGTAAACTACTGTGGCTAGAGGAGAACCTGTTACATGGTCTTTTCCTATTTTCTTTGTAGTAAGTTTTACCTGGCATTTATTTTCTCAGGACTGTACCATTCAAACAGCTCTTTGAGATAGATAGCTTGAATCTTTATATCTTTGATGTCCATCTCATAACTGTCTGCAAATCATTCCTTTTCTGCAGTGCAGTATATACTCTGTTGGATTATGGTAAATAAAAGTGGAGGATGAAACACTTCCGTTCACATGTTACCATGGTTACCAAAGTTTGTTTACATGGCACCTCAAAAACAAGGTAATTCAAAGTATTTGCCACAATATGTAAGACATTAAGAAAAGAAACACATTGACTCATAATATAATAAAAAGCTAATTATTATTCAGCCAACAACACGACTGTTGAAAAAGTAGACACAACCTCTCAGGGTCCCATGTGGCCTCACCTCAACACATTGCAATGGAGACACTCAAAAAAGAACAGACAGCCAAGTTCACCAGTTCAATTGTCATTTGGCCCTATTCACCAAACTGGTCAGTTCTTTAGACCTACCAGTGTAAGTTAAATTTCAATTCAATTCAGGTCAATCTTATTTATAAAGAACCAAATCCCAACACAACCCATCTTAGAGCACTTAAAACAAAAAAGTCCTTACAAAAGAACCTTACCACATTATAAAGAGTAACCCAACAATTAAAAACAATTTCAAAATGAGCAACAATTGGAACAAAAACAATTTTTAACTGGAAAAAAATATCCAACATAACCAGGCTCAGACGTGTAGGAGACCTTGACTTGTGGGAGAGAAAGGAGAGCGGTGAGGGAAAAGAACAGCATAATAATACAACAAACATTTAACATTGGGTAGTTTGGTGGGGCCCGAAACTTTAGATCAGACACGTGCAGTTCCGGAGACTCACTCAGTCAGTCACTGACTCAGTTGCTCACTTATGGACTCTGATATAAAAAATTATATCATGCACAACCTTTCACGATGAACCACCAATTATTGATGCTGTGTAAACCTTTTCATGAATAATTCATCTGTTTTCTCCATTTAACAAAAATCTTAACAACTCCTATTCAAAACTAAGAGTACCTTTCAGCTTAGGAAAAATGTGAAAAAAATCTAATATATAATAGAATATCCTGCATTTTTTTGGATGGTGTAAAACAAAAATTGTAACACATTTAAACACTGAGATGAGGCTGAAAAAAACTTAAATAGACACAGAGGACATGTTTCCTTTGGTCCCTCAGCTGCTCTGGAGTGTCCCTGTGTCCAGACAATGAAGAATCATGCAGCTCATGTTGGTGACCTTTAGGCAACGTTAAAGGGCACCCAACCACAACACTAACAGTTACAATGACAAAGCAAGATCTGTTGCCTGCTCTCCAAGGAAACACTGACAGAGAACACCAAGATTGGCAGCTTCTCCATTGGCGCCCTGTGCTCTTCACGGATGAGAGCAGGTTCACACTGAGCACGTGACAGACGTGACAGAGTCTGGAGACGCCGTGGAGAACGTTCTGCTGCCTGCAACATCCTCCAGCGTGACCGGTTTGGCGGTGGGTCAGCAATGGTCTGGGGAGGCATTTCTTCGGAGGGCCGCACAGCCCTCCATGTGCTAGCCAGAGGTACCCTGACTGCCATCAGGTACCGGGATGAGATCCTCAGACCCATTGTAAGACCATATACTGGTGCAGTGGGCCCTGGGTTCCTTCTGATGCGTGACAATGCTAGGCCTCATGTGGCTGGAGTGTGTCAGCAGTTCCTGCATGATGAAGGCATTGATGCTATGGACTGGCCTGCCTGTTCCCCAGACCTGAATCCAATCCAGCACATCTGGGACATCATGTCTCGTTCCATCCACCAATGCCACGTTGCACCACAGACTGTCCAGGAGTTGACTGATGCTTTGATCCAGGTCTGAGATGAGATCCCTCAGGAGAACATCCGTGGTCTCATCAGGAGCATGCCCAGGTGTTGTCGGGAGTGATACAGACACGTGGAGGACACACAGACTACTGAGCCTCATTTTGACTTGTCTTGAGGAATTTCCACAGAAGTTGGATCAGCCTGTGATCTGATTTTTCCACTTTTATTTTGAGTATGATTCTGAATACAGACCTCCATGGGATAATGATTTTCATTTCCATTGATCATTCTTATGTTATTTTGTTCTCAATACATTCCTAGATCTCAATGAATGAAATATTCCATTTGAAAATCTTTATTCATTACATAGTGGAATGTGTTGAGAACAAAATAACATAAGAATGATACTTTCTTTGTCTGTAGGCTGCAGCATAAAGTAGGAAATAACAACAATGGACAAAAAACAACCAATTTAACAATGTTTACCTATGCGGAGTAACTGGAGAGAACCCACACATGCACAGGGAGAAGATGCAAACTCCTCACAGAAAATCCCCCGGCTGAGGTTCGAACACAGAACCTTCCTGCTGTGAGGCGACAGTGGTAACCAACACACCATGCTCCAAGTCGAGGACAACAATTCCCAGTGAACCAGAAAGAGGATCTTTAAAATGAATTGTTAATGTATTGGATGGGTCTCAGTGGTATAGATCAGAGACACACAGCTGCCATCGAGATGGAAATTAGTTCACAGTGAGTATTAAAGCTCACAACAAAGACACACAAACAGCAATGAGTTAAACAGGGTCACACAACAGTAATTGCAATGATACATTTTGACAACAGAATGTGAATGATGGGAAGACTATGTATTTCTGTGTGTATGTGAGTGTGTTTGTGTAACCATATTCCATAATAGCCTCAAACAAATAACTGGTGCCCCCAAAAATGCAGCAACCTGCAGCAGAAACAACTCCTCAAGTATTCACCTGCTCGATTGAATTTATCTCAAAGATTTCTGTCAGACGTGCTGCAAACAAGAAATACTTTACAAATAAAAACTGGAATGTTGGGGTTCTTTTTCAGAAACCAAAAACCAAGTCAATTCAACTTGTCATTGTGGTGTGAGGAAATATAAGCTATATAGATACTGCAACCATTGTGCATAGTTTTCTCAACTGATTTTTTTTTGTGCTGGTGGAAATAGAGGGGAGAGATGGGGATGGCATGTAACAAATGTCCAACTGGCTGGGAATTAAATCATTGCCATTGCAGCTACCTGGTATGCACATTAACCAGGCCACAAGGCACACCTTTAGTCCAGTGTTTTTATTATGGATGAGGTTAGCTAGTCATCCAAAAGGACATTTGATGAGATGAGACATCAAAACTTTGTGTTTTACAGAATGAGAAGAGAGAGGGATTTTGATATTGAAAATTAAAGAAAAAAAAAAAACTGTATCTAACAGACAAATGTAGCATTAGTACAGGGACACCGGATTTTTGACTTTATTTTTCATTTAAGTGAACTCTATAAGGACCAAACATTTCAGGAAGTGGTGGCCTTGAGTGAAATGAAATCATCTGCAGGACCAACAGTAAGGTCTCAGCCGAGCTGAAAAACAATCAGTAAGTCATGCAGTTTCCATTACAGGCCTGTAAAAACTACTGCAGGAATGTCCTCTCCTATTTAAAGCTGTTTACCCAGGGACAGACACTCAGCAGAACACAACAATTGAGTCATTCTTATGGAGGAGCAAAACTTGACAGCTTGTAAGTGAAAGGTCACTGATTTCAAACCCATGTGTGAACATGTGCTAAAATACAGACAATATCTAGTATAGTTATGATCCCACTTTACCTTGTTAGCTTGCTAATTATCTCTAAACACGCAGTGAGAGTTTAATTGCTTGATGGTGGTGCGTTGGGGAAAAAAAAGTTATAAAGATTCATCATTAAGGGAAAAGAATGTGGAATGCTTTTAGAACTATCAATAAAATCACTCCGTAAATTCCTAATGTAAGTGTTAATGATCAAAAATACAAAAGTGCCATAAAGTGCAATACCACAGAGGGCAGCTAAGGGTTGCCTCCCAGGAGTCTCATTCAATTAGTCATAGGGGGCTATTTTCGCACCCGGTGCAGTGCAGCTGCAGTGGTGATCCAGGTAAATTGGCATTTTGGTAGAGCGCAAGGGGCATCTTTTTTTTTTGCACACTTGCGCAATTTGCAATTTTTGTGGATCAACGTGAATCCATCCACGGCAATACGGGTAGAACAGCGTAACAAGGGGTGTGCGTGAAAGATTCGCCAGTGCAGTGCAATTTGGTGTCAATCTTGAGGTTCACCTGCGCCCCTGCCAGTCAAGCCAAGTGCAGCACAGCCAGCAAGAGGCTGTTTTTGTGGTTCCAGGGAGCAACACTGTACATGAACAGACCTATCTGAAACGCCACAGGTTTGGTGAATGTTCTATCAATTTAATCCCACTTACATTAATAATTAAAACATCATTTCTCTCTCTCTCTCTCTCTCTCTCTCTCTCTCTCTCTCTCTCTCTCTCTCTCTCTCTCTCTCTCTCTCTCTCTCTCTCTCTCTCTCTCTCTCTCTCTCTCTCTCTCTCTCTCTCTCTCTCTCTCTCTCTCTCTCTCTCTCTCTCTCTCTCTCTCTCTCTCTCTCTCTCTCTCTCTCTCTCTCTCTCTCTCTCTCTCTCTCTCTCTCTCTCTCTCTCTCTCTCTCTCTCTCTCTCTCTCTCTCTCTCTCTCTCTCTCTCTCTCTCTCTCTCTCTCTCTCTCTCTCTCTCTCTCTCTCTCTCTCTCTCTCTCTCTCTCTCTCTCTCTCTCTCTCTCTCTCTCTCTCTCTCTCTCTCTCTCTCTCTCTCTCTCTCTCTCTTTTTGAATGCAACCTTCTGATTCAGTTAATCATGAAACAAAATCATAAAAAAATCAAGCTGACTCTTATCTATTGAATTGGATGGGAATCAGGCAGTTGGTGTGCATCCTGACACCGTACAGAATTTCATCCATAAAATATAAAAGGCACTCGGGTTAATGACAAATGACTTGAAACTAAATTACACATAGGAGTAACAATTTAAAAGCTACTCAACTGGTTTAGTAATCTAGCCAGATGTACAAGGTCATGGAGTGTGACACTGCACTAATTTACGCAAAAAAGGTTGGGGCAATTTACGCATTGCAGCTTAGGCCATTTATTGGAAGTTGTTTGGAAAGTTCCCGATGCAGCTAATTATAATTTGTTATCATTAACACCACAACATCAGTGAGCGCATTACTCTTCATCAGTGTTGTTAATAAATAAATTGCATTGGGAGCTTTAAGTGTGCTTAATTTACTTATTGTCAATCCTCCTGATTTCACTATATTGCATGAGTGTTCTTTGTTAATTTTGACATTACATTAATGCCAATGTTTGGCTTTCTAGAAGACTGCCCTTTGTCTTATATTATTGAACCACTTCTTGCACTGGGCAGCGGTTCTCATAGCGCCAGGGAGGGAAGAATTTATAATATACCTCCTGGATAAGTATGTTCCCTCCTGTATCACGTAACCATAAAGCTAGAGAGGGTGTCTGCCCCTCGAACGCAGACTGGGAGCTGGCTCCACAGGAGAGGGGCCCGAAAGCTGAAGGCTCTGCCTCCTATTCTACTTTTGGAAACTTTGGGAACCACAAGCAGGCTAGTGTCTTGGTTCTAGCGATGACAATGTCAGTTTGTTAAGCTAAAATATCTGAACAACTACTGGATGGATTGGCAAGAAAGACATTCAAGGAAGAAAGAAATATGACAAGACTTTGGTGATCCCCTGACTCAGATTCTTAACCCAACACTATAATCTCAGTCGTTTTTCTGTTCAACTGCAAGAAGTTTGTGATATCCATGTTTTATTTTTGAAAAGAACTGAAGCTCATGTTTAGGACAGAAAATGTTACATCATGTGTGAAATGAGACGTCCTGCATAAGAGCAATATCCTGACTACGAACAACAACAGCTTCTCACAAACTGCAGACAACAAGTATTAATTGTTGGGACACGCTGTGGGAAAATGTGACTAAAAGGAGCATTCTCATGTTGTTTTCTGCCAGCACAATGAAGACCACTGTAGCCCAAATGCTGTGCATCATGTAATAATGTCACGCTCTTCACAGGCCATGGTGATGTCAACCAGTCAGCAGAAATTGCACTGACCTGTGTAATTAACATGTCCTGCTTTTTTTTTTTTTTTAGAGAAGCATTGCAGTGAACAGACAATTGAACTGATTTGCCATGACGTTTATTAGTTACAACAGTCAGAAGATAATGGCAGCAGCAGATTGTGCATTTATATTCTTCACATCAGCTGTGTTTGAGGATTTACAGTGCATCCGGAAAGTATTCACAGTGCTTCACTTTTTCCACATTTTGTTATGCATCCATCCATCCATCCATCATCTTCCACTTATCCGGGGTCGGGTCGCGGTGGCAGTAGGCCAAGCAAGCTGACCCAGACTTCCCTCTCCCCCGCAACATTTTCCAGCTCATGCTGGGGGATCCCGAGGCGTTCCTAGGCCAGCTGGGAGATATAATCCCTCCAACGTGTTCTGGGTCTTCCCAGGGGTCTCCTGCCAGATGGGCATGCCCGGAAAACCTGCAGAGGGAGGTGCCCAGGAGGCATCCTGATCAGATGCCCGAACCACCTCAGCTGGCTCCTTTCGACGCGATGGAGTAGCACCTCAACTCCAAGTTACCTCCTGATGTCCGAGCTCCTTACCCTATCCCAAAGGCTGAGCCCGGCCACCCTACGGCGGAAACTCATTTCGGCCGCTTGTAGCCGCCACCTCGTTCTTTCGGTCACGGCCCAGAGCTCGTGACCATAAGTGAGGGTCGGAATGTAGATCGCCCAGTAAACAGAGAGCTTCACCTTCCGGCTCAGCTCCCTTTTCACCAACACGGTCCGGTATAGCACCTGTTGTACAGCTGCAGCCGCACCGATCCGCCTGTCGCATTTTGTTATGTTACAGCCTTATTCCAAAATGGATTAAATTCATTTTTTTTTCTTCAAAATTCTACACACACCCCATAATGACAAAGTGAAAAAAGCTTGTTTAAAATTTTTGCAAATCTATTAGAAATAAAGAACGAAAATATAACATTCATAAGTATTCACAGCTTTTGCTCAATACTTTGTTGAAGCACCTTTGGCAGCAATTACAGCCTCAAGTCTTTTTGAGTATGATGCTACAAGCTTGGCACACCTATCTATTTTTGGGCAGTTTCTCCCGTTCTTCTTTGCAGGGTCCACAGCCATTTTCAGATCTCTCCAGAGATGTTCAATCGGGTTCAAGTTTGGGCTCTGGCGGGGCCACTCAAGGACATTCACAGAGTTGTCCTGAAGCCATTCCTTTGTTATCTTGGCTGTGTGCTTAGAGTTGTTATCCTGTTGGAAGATGAACCTTCGCCCCAGTCTGAGGTCCAGAGCGCTCTGGAGCAGGTTTTCATCAAGGATGTCTCTGTACATCGCTGCATTCATCTTTCCCTCAATCCTGACTAGCCTCCCAGTTCTTGCCACTGAAAAACATCCCCACAGCATGATGCTGCCACCACCATGCTTCACTGTAGGGATGGTATTGGCCAGGTAATGAGCTGTGCCTGGTTTCCTCCAGACATGACGCTTGGCATTCAGGCCAAAGAGTTCAATCTTTGGTTCATCAGACCAGAGAATTTTGTTTCTCATGGTCTGAGAGTCCTTCAGGTGCCTTTTGGCAAACTACAGGCGGGCTGTCATGAGCCTTTACTGAGGAGTGGCTTCCGTCTGGCCACTTTACCATACAGGCCTGCTTGGTGGAGTGCTGCAGAGCTGGTTGTTCTTCTGGAAGGTTTTCCTCTCTTCACAGAGCAACGTTGGAGCTCTGTCAGAGTGACCATCGGGTTCTTGGTCACCTCCCTGACTAAGGCCCTTCTCCCCCGATCGCTTAGTTTGGCCAGACTCTAGGTGGTTCCAAACTTCTTCCATTTACGGATGATGGAGGCCACTGTGCTCATTGGGACCTTCAATGCTGCAGACATTTTTCTGTACCTTTCCCCAGATCTGTGCCTCGATACAATCCTGTCTCGGCGGTCTAAAGACAATTCCATGGACTTCATGACTTGGTTTCTGCTCTGACATGCACTGTCAACTGTTGGACCTTATATAGACAGTGTGTGCCTTTCCAAATCATGTCCAATCAACTGAATTTACCACAGGTGGACACCAGTCAAGTTGTAGAAACATGTCAAGGATGATCAGTAGAAACAGGATGCACCTGAGCTCAATTTTGAGTGTCATGGTCAAGGCTGTGAATACTTATGTACATGTGATTTTTTTTTTTTTCGTTCTTTATTTTTAATAGATTTGCAAAAATAAACTTTTTTCACGTTATCATTATGGGGTATTGTGTGTAGTATTTTGAGGAAACAAATTTATTTAATCCATTTTGGAATAAGGCTGTAACACAACAAAATGTGGAAAAAGTGAAGCGCTGTGAATACTTTACGGATGCACTGTATATTCAAAAATAAGACAACAGCAATTTGTCAGATGGAAGGTCCCCTCAAGAAGGGGATCCTACTATGTTGTGGAATTCCCAATGTTTCTGGTGAGATATCACTTTGATGGGCGAAAGTAGAAATACTGGTTTATGCCATTTTCAGGGCTCAATTACAATGAAAAAAGGTGTTTACAAACTCAAATACGGAAACAAATTTGTAATGCACATGCTTGGTCTTAATGCACTTTGGTGATCAACCATCTAACAGTTGTCTTCCCTTTACGTCCCACCACAGCGACTTTCTGCAGCGCAACTCTGAAGCTCTACAGTAATTTAATGCTATCACCACCTTTGCACTGTCTGTCAGCACAAAGGTGGACAATTCAGGTAACACTTTTGTGGTATTTTTACAAACAACTGATGCTGTCGTTTTTCTTCATTCCTTAGCATCAATTCACCAAAAAAGAACATGTACCTTTTATTTAGAGGAAAGAAATCCTTCAGGGCAACAAAAGAATGTCAGGAGGGAGAAGAGAGGAAGAACAGCTTGCCGACAACACTGACGTTTAAAAATGTATGAGCCTCCAGCCTCCAGCAGAGTGCTTGTATACGTGTGTGTGGCGTTAAGGTAGGTAGGTAGGTAGGTAGGTAGGTAGGTAGGTATATACTTTATTAATCCCTGAGGGGAAATTTTTTCGCCACAGCAGCATACATACAGGAGCAATAATAGAAACAATAGAATAAAATAATAATAGAATAGAATAATATAATAAAAAAAGCAATCAAATAAAAAATAAAATATAAATATAAAATGCACAGTACATACAGTATATATACAGTACATTAAATATCTATATATATTATATACAACAAACCAATAAACACAGTCAACATATATACATACAGTACAGTATATATCTATATATATAATATACATATAATATACAAGCAACCAAGAAACACAGTCAACAGTGTTATTGTACTGTGATGGATTTTGCCAGAGGTGAGTTATTGTAAAGTCTTATGGCAGTGGGCAGGAATGATCTCCTGTATCTGTCCTTGTGACAGCGGAGCTGGAGGAATCTTTTGGAGAAAGTGCTCCGCTGTCCCTGCAGCAGGTGGTTGAGAGGGTGGACAGGATTATCCAAGATGGACAATAGTTTGTTCAGCGTCCTCCTCTCCACCACCTTTTCCAGACTATCTAGTTTGTAGCCGATGATGGAGCCGGCCTTCTTAACCAGCTTGTTAAGTCTGTTGGTGTCACCGGCTCCAATGCTGCTCCCCCAGCAGACCCCAGCGAAGTACAAAGCACTGGCCACAACAGACTGGTACAACATCTCCAGCATCATGCTGCACACATTGAAGGATCGAAGTTTCCTCAGAAAAAAGAGTCGACTCATCACCTTCTTGTAGACAGCATTGATGTTGGTCTTCCATTTCAGTCTGTTGTCGATGGACACACCCAGGTACTTGTACTCCTCCACCATGTCCACCTCCTCTCCCAGAACTCTCAGCGGTTGTGGAGCCGTCGTCTTCCTCCTGAAGTCGACCACCATCTCTCTGGTCTTGGCCACGTTCAGGAGCAGGTGATTTCTTCCCGCCCACTCCACAAAGTCCTCCACTACTGCCCTGTACTCATCCTCCCGTCCATCCCTTATACATCCCACCACTGCAGAGTCATCAGAGAACTTCTGCAGATGGCAGGACTCTGAGTTGTTCTGGAAGTCAGTGGTGTACAAGGTGAACAGGAAGGGAGACAGAACAGTTCCCTGAGGAGCTCCAGTACCACTGACCACCGTATCAGACAGCACACTGCCCAGACGGACAAACTGTGGTCTGCCTGTCAGGTAGTCATTGATCCAGGAGACGGTGGACGTGTCCACCCCCACCACCCGCAGCTTCTCACTCAGCAGCAGTGGTTGGATGGTGTTGAATGCACTGGAGAAATCAAAGAAAGTGATTCTCACAGATTCACCGGTTCCATCCAGGTGAGACTGAGCTCGTTGCAGCAGGTAGATGATGGCGTCGTCCACTCCCACACGAGGCTGGTACGCAAATTGCAGAGGGTCCAGAGAAGATTTCACCAGCGGCCTGAGGTGGGCCAAGACCAGCCTCTCCAGCACCTTCATCACATGAGATGTGAGGGCAACCGGTCGGTAGTAACAGCCAGAACAATAAGGTTGGAACCCGTTAAGATGACATAAACCTCAGTGATGAGGTGTAGTTTCATTTTTTGGGGGGCTTCTTTCAGACTATACAGGCCAAAACACAGGGGTGCCAAACAGTGTATGTCAAAACAACCGCCCCTATTATCATCTATGTAGAACCCTACACGGCTAGTGGAAAAACACTTCACATCACTGTCCTATTTCCTGCGTCAAAAACTGTTTGTTTGTTTTTTTTACCAGAGAAAACAGGAAAAGGGAATAGTCATTTGAAGTGTTGGTAATAAATTTGCTTAACAGTAGTTTTGGTGACCTTTTAAATAGTCCAGGACATAAGGTGGTGCTGGTGAAGGGAAAATGTTTACCTATGCCCTATAATACCCTAAATAAAGAACTAATAATAAACAGACCAAATCTGCAGGCTGGGGTGCTACAGAAATGTATGCAACAGTAAATTATGGTACAATAAAATAGTTTTTCAACATTACTAGGCTATTTGATTCCATATCATATATATTACTTTCACTTTGTTTAAACACAATAAGGTAACTGCTGCAAATATCCTGTTGTGAGACTGAAAAGAAAAAAATCTAATATTCTTGACTTTAGTGCACAGAATGAGATAGTGTCTGCACTAGAGTGTCTTCTTTAAGAGCTCATTTGGCAGTGCAGTTGAGGTGGGGTAATGACATACAAATGAAAATAGTAAATGTTTGAAACGGTGACATACAGTATGTTTATTGGAGCCATTTCATGAGCACAATCATATGGTCACTGTGTGCTATAGTCCACAGAAGCGAATTTGTACATCCCAAACAGTGAGCGACAAACTGCTAAATGCACTCAGACACCCAAAAATTCAGGATGATATACTTGCTGAGCGTTAGATCAGAAGACTAAATTCCACTCTCATGTCTGTCCATAAAACATGAAGTTACAGCCAGGAGACAACAAGATTTGCTAAGACACCTCAAAATAAGAAAGACATAGAAAACAAAAAGAACATCTTTTACTTTAGTAAACACATCAGACTTCTATGAACAGGAAAATATAATCCTGGCAACTGAGGACCAGCTCAAAGTCAATGGGAAGACACCATGCAACAAATGATTTAATTGTTGCATAATTGCACATAAACTGAGTGTGTGTGTGTGACAGCTCCTCTCTGCAATAATATTGTATTAGTAGGGAGGCTGTGGCTCAGACGGGAGAGTGGGTTACACACTAATCAGAAGGTTGGTGGTTCAATCCCCAGCTCCTCCTGTCCACATGCCTAAGTGTCCTTGAACCCTAAGCTGCTCCCGATGGTGTACCATGGTGTGTCTGATGGTGGCACCTTGCATGGTGATCTGTCTCATTAGTGTGTGGGTGAATGGGAAAACCATGTAAAAGCGCTTTGAGACCGAAAGGTGATAAAATGCTATACAAGTACAGACCATTTAATCACTGAAGTGCTATGTATCTCATGTACATGTATCTCTTTCACATGGCTCATGCTACTGTATGATCCTGTAGGTTTTTAACAAATTGGGAGGAAAGACTCCCTCAAACAGGTGGAAGCAACAAACTAAACATCAGGGGCCTTATTAATAACTGTTGTGTACGCACAAAACAGGGCCTGAAAGAAGCATATACCACTCTACACTTCATAAAAACAAACTTGACAAGAGAATGTTTGCACCTTTATGCAAACTCTGATGCATATACACACGATAAAGAGACAGGGGAAATTGGCATGCTGTGGTAGTGGTGGGGGGTTATTTGAATAAAAACTCTGCATTTAGAAGTAATTTTGCACTACTATCATTTATTTAAAAATGCATTTACTGCTTTAAAAATCATAATTACCAAACACTGGTAAAACAAAGCTTAGAGTGAAGCTATAGTGGCTTAACCCTATTTTCAGGGTATTTTCACTAGCTTCACTTTTAAGCTTATAACCTGGTCATTATAAAGGCTAACCATTCATGCTATATATTGTTGTTATTTTTGAACACCCTAGGCAATTCATATTTATAATTATTTGATTTTATAATACTTGCTCAAGCCATGCAATTTAAAATGAGATGTGCTGCATCTCTGATGAATACTTACTGCACAATTCAACTGAAAAGAAGGGGTGGGACTTTAGATGCACTTTGCCTTTATCAGGTTGTAAGCAGGTTGTAAGGGTTAAGTGCTGTAAAAAAAAAAAAAAAAACACATTGTTGCAACTAAGTGTTATAATGGGAGAAAAAAACTGCAAGGACTTCCCAGCCTAAGTTCTTCATCTCATGGCCTTCGTCACGTGAACTCTCTTTTGCATGCACCCTCTTCTCATGCCAAGGCAACGTCAGGCGTCAGTAAAACACGTTGTCCTCTAGATGTATCGTAAGGTTTACCATGACACTGAGCTGGTTTTGGTTCATAATGGAGCTGCATTGTGGAATAAGCCTGATGTTCAAACGTTTGCCCTTTGTGCAAAAATAGCACAATTGCCCCTCTGCTGTCTTTAAAAGCAGAGGGGCTTTGAGACTTCCTCTTTTTGGGCATGAGATCTGTTTGGGTGTTCCACACCAAAAGCTTTAGAGTTGGGATCTCAGCACAATAAATATGGAGAGACTAGTTGTTCAAGTTGAGAAACATCGTGAGCTGTACGACTCACAATCCCATCATTATAAAGACAACTGGAAAACATTGTTGCCAGGTGAGTTTGGCTCTTCAGGTCAAATCGAGTTTTAAGTGGCTGTCCCCCGGATTTTAAGACGATGTCTGCACTTTGAAGAAAACATTTTTATGGTTTGTGATCTATTGGTGCTTTTGGATCAAATGATGAATCATGGCGAAGGTTTGTTTTCCGCTTGAGTCGCCATGTACATACGCTGCTAATATCTCTGTCTTTGTGTGGAATTTAGTTACTTGCCAGTGGATCTGATTGTTTCTCACATTTCACACAGTCCCAGCTGATGGTGTTTGTGTATGTGAGAGAGAAAGAGGTGTCTCTGTTTGACTTATAATAAACTCGTGTCAGCTGAATCTCAGTTTATGAGTCACGAGTCCCCAAATGAGGAGTAGGAGGAGAAAACACAGCCAAGGAGAGAAAAAAATATAAGTAGGAGGAGAACAATGAGCAGGAGAAGAGGAATGGGAGGAGGAGAAGGAGACGACAGACCAGAGAAGAAGGGCCACAGGGAGTGGAAACCATGAATTAGAAAAAAAAACATACAGAAGAAATCAACTAAGAAAGGGAAGAGGATGGAGAATAAAGGCAACAACAGAAGATTAAAAAAAGAGAGAAGAATAGAGGACCAGGAGGGTGCAGAGGACATAGAGAGTATAAAGAAAAAAAAGTAAGAATAAGGAAAAGGAAAAGGAAAAGGATAAAAAAAAAATTAAGAAGGATGAAGAAAAGTTGTCACTCAAAAGAGATATATAAATATGTCTGCAAAAAGGAATGAGATACAAAGAAAGAGGGAGGAGGATATAAAATAAGAAAGCAAAAGGAAGAAGAGGAAAAAAATTAAATAGAGGGGAAAATGAAAAGAACCCAATTTGTGTCAAATAACTGCAGACCTCTAAGAATGTGTTTTTCTGAGCAGAGTTTGTGTCCTGTAGCAGATAAAAAAGAATAATCACATCAGATCATACTAAAATCACTTGCAGGCCAGTGTAACAGGCACCCTGACTCAATTCAAACCCCAAGCCTCACCAACACCAAAGCAGTCCAGAAGCCAGTAGTATTGACTAATAGGGCTCCAACAGATTTAATATATGATTGTACAACTGAGCCGGGCTCAAACTCAGACATTACACCTTGGCAAGAGTAGATTGTGGGCCCTATTTTCATGGCTGGCACTGTGCAGGGACAGCACAGATCCAAGCACATTGGCATTTCAATGTAGAAAGAAGGGATTTTTTGGGGGGCACTTGCACTGATTTGCAATTTTCGTGGATCAACATGATCTGACTGGATGGACAAGACAGTTGCAACAAGGGATGTCGTTAGATGAGGAAGATGCGCCTACGCAGTGCAATTTTGGTGTCAATTTTGAGGTGTAGTTGCGCCTGAACCTCCACCAGCTGGAACCATTTTTTAAGTCGAGCTCAGCCAGGGTATTTGCATGACTTCAGTGGGCATGAGCGCACAGGAACAGACCTATGTAAAATCCAATGACAGGTGAATGTTCTATGTACAGAAAGACAAATGTAAGTTCCACTTACATAAATAATTAAAACAAGATTTTATAAATACAATCTTGGGATGGTATTGGCCAGGTGATGAGCAGTGCCTGGTTTCCTCCAAACATGACGTTTGGCATTCAGGCCAAAGAGTTCAATCTTTGGTTCATCAGACCAGAGAATTTAGTTTCTCATGGTCTGAGAGTCCTTCAGGTGCCTTTTGGCAAACTACAGGTGGGCTGTCATGTGCCTTTACTGAGGAGTGGCTTCCGTCTGGCCACTTTACCGGTCTCAGCGGTCTACAGATAATTCCTTGGACTTCATGACTTGGTTTCTGCTCTGGCATGCACTGTCAACTGTGGGACCTTATATAGATGGTGTGTGTGTCTTTCCAAATCATGTCCAATCAACTGAATTTACCAGGTGGACTCCAATCAAGTTGTAGAAACATGTCAAGGATGATCAGTAGAAACAGGATGCACCTGAGCTCAATTTTGAGTGTCATGGCAAAGGCTGTGAAAACTTACGTACATGTGATTTTTTTTTTTTTTTTTTTTTTTTTTGAATAGATTTGCAAAAAATTAAAAAATTAACTTTTTTCACATCATCATTATGGGGTATTGTGTGTAGAATTTGTTTGGGAAAAAATGAATTTTAATCTATTTTGGAATAAGGCTGTAACAACAAAATGTGGATGCACTGTATTATCCTTCCATGGTGTGGAGAGGGAATAAACAGAAGTTAAAGGGTGGATGTAAAGTTAGAAACTGCAGTGACTCCCAGTGGAATCAGCTTTATATGACCTCAGCCATAAATAATGAATTCCTCCTCCAAACCATCCAGAGAGGGAAATGAGTCTGGCTACATTTCTAATGCTGCTGCATGTGAATTTCATCTCAGTTCGAGGTAAATATCTCTGTGACTTTAATGAGTGTGTGATGATAAAAGGAGTGGAAAAGAAGGAAAAAAATACAGGGACAATGTTAAGTAAATAAAGAAAAGAGAGGAAGAAGAGAGAAAAAAAATTAGAAGAAACAGCAGGACAAGCATAATTGATTCATCATTCTATTGTGAACCGTGGCTACTTATGATCCCTTACATTATTTCCAGCTGGAGTAACATTAAAAACACTGGCAGGCATAAAGGATACAAACAATAGTCCAGCAATAAATTCTGGCCCATCATGAAACAAAAAATACGACAAAAGGAGCCCAAACAGAAATCCTATATTTGGCAAGAATGGGACATTTTACTTTTAAAACTACCGCAACTCCTCCGTTCTTAAATGTTTGCAGAGTGTTATAAAAAGAAGAGGTGATGCAGTACAGTGATTAACTTGGCACTGTCCCAACTTTTCTGAAACATTATGCTGGCATCAAATTCAAACTGAGCAGATATTTTCCCTAAAACGAAATTCTCCATTTTCAACAATTAATATGTTGCCTTTGTACTATTTTCCATTAAATATGGATTTACATGATTTGAAAATCATCGCATTCTGGTTTTATTCACATTTCACACAGCGTTACAACTTTTTGGGAAAAGGGGTTGTACAGTCATGGACTGTCTGCATTGTAAAGCTGTATCACTTTTATGATTGAGGAATGTTTTTGTAACTTCCTGTTCTGAAAATAAAAAATAAGATGAAAACTAAAATGTTTTCCACAATGTCTGTGATGTGCAGTGCGCTCTTTATCATACGAATGTTTTAGTTTACTTTAAAAAAAAAATATATATATATACTTCAAAATATACTGCATACATTTCAAATTTTAACACAAAATAATTGCATAAACCTCTGCAAATTGTGTCACAATTCTTTAGAAAAGCTGCTGTAGAATCAAGCATTTATGATCACAAAATGTATGCATAAAGGACTGAAAAATAAGTGCTCAGAAAATGAAGGGGTCTGAGTACATTTGAAATACCAAGTGTAAGTAGACCTGTTCATTCAAAGTATGTAACAATGTTTTAATGACTAACATTTATATTTGCCATCTGCTAAATCAATTATAATTGTAAATACATTGTTGGTAAGTATATAGGACTGGAAAGATCTTCATTTGGAAGGTAGACTGAATATCAGATTTAAATGAATAAACTCTGAAATGACAAAAAGAATATCTTTTTTTTTTAATGGCAGCACAGAACAATCCTCACCCATGTGCATATTTGCACATTGCATATTTTATGGACAGGAATATAGTAGAGCCTAATTGTGAATCTATGATAGTATAAAACCAAAACATTATGTGATAAAGGTTTAAGTCCACAGTACAGTATAGGAATCATATTCAGATTACATTTAGTTGTTTGATTTGTTCTTATGAAAAAAACATATCAATGAAGCTTCAACTGCAAATTGTTTCAATTATCTTGCTGTCTTCATGTGGTAGATTTCCTGTATTGTTGTCCCGGAGAGAGAAAAATAGTCTGATTAAATATGAGGTTCTGATGCTTTTATTTAAAATAGTTGGGTGTCCATCCTAAACCAACCTTTTGTAAACGCTTTCTGACTGCAGTCTTAAAAAAAACAGACAAATCTTATTTGGATTGAAATTGATTGATACACCGATACTCCAATTAAAAACCACAATCCATTCAAAAAAAAAAAAAAAACATGTTCAAACTGAGAGCTGACACCTCTTCCTCATCCTAAGTGAGCCAGAGAGAGCACAGTAGGAAGCATTGCAGTAACAGACATAGCATCGTGACCAGGAACTCTTTGCACTTGGAAGACAACTCCACACCTCTCCTCCTCTTCCTCCTCCTCCTCCTCATTTTCTCTCCTTTCTCTCTTTCCTCCGTCACCAGGCAACTAGCCTTTCCTCAATCCCGGGCTTTATGTCTTCCTCCTCATCCTTGCCACTCCCCTTCATGTATTAAACCTTCCTACTGCATCATATGTAGGATATATATACAGAGCAGCTTTTTGTTTTTGCATATTCAGACTCAACAAAAAAAAGCAAGAAGCATCTCAGTTACACCTCATTGTTTTCTGAACCATCAGCATTTTCTAGACAAGAAAATGTCTAAAATACCGGTTCTTTCTCGTTGCATACTTAACATGTATAACATCCCTGGTCCAGAGGGGTGTATGAGACCTTTTAGATACTCTGCGACTGTTCAGTTGTAGATACAGTAGGTTTCCTAATAGAGGATTTTTAAGAGAAATAAGCATTATCAAGGAAAAATACTCAAATATACAGTGAAGGAAATAAGTATTTGATCCCTTGCCTTTTTTTGTAAGTTTGCCCACTGACAAAGAAATGAACGGTCTATAATTGTAATGGTAGGTTTATTTCAACAGTGAGAGACAGAATATTTTTAAAAAATCCAGAAAATCACATCATATAAAAAAATTGATTTGCATTTGATTGTATGAAATAAGTATTTGATCCCCTAGCAAAACATGATTCAGTACTTGGTGGAGAAACCATTGTTGGCAAGCACAGAGGTCAGACATTCTTGTAGCTGGTCACCAGGTTTGCGCACATCTCAGGAGGGATTTTGGTCTACTCCTCTTTGCAGATCCTCTCCAAATCCTTAAGGTTTTGAGGCTGTCGCTTGGCAACTCGAAGCTTCAGTTTCCTCCACAGATTTTCTATGGGATTAAGGTCTGGAAACTGGCTAGGCCACTCCATGACCGTAATGTGCTTCTTCTTTGAGCCACTCCTTTGTTGCCTTGGCTGTATGTTTTGGGTCATTGTCGTGCTGGATGACCCGTCCACGACCCATTTTCAGTGTCCTGGCTGAGGGAAGGAGGTTGTCGCCCAAAATTTCACAGTATATGGCCCCGTCCATCCTCCCCTCGATGCGGTGAAGTCGTCTTGTCCCCTTAGCAGAGAAATACCCCCAAATCATAATGTTTCCACCTCCATGCTTGACAGTGGGGATGGTGTTCTTGGGGTTATAGTCAGCATTTCTCTTCCTCCAAACACGGTGAGTCGAGTTGATGCCAAAGAGCTCGATTTTGGTCTCATCTGACCACATCACCTTCTCCCAAGCCTTCTCTGAATCATTCAGGTGTTCATTGGCAAACTTCAGACGGGCCTGTACATGTGCCTTCTTGAGCAGAGGCACCTTGCGGGTGCTGCAGGATTTTAATCCATTATGGCGTAGTGTGTTACCAATGGTTTTCTTGGTGACTGTGGTCCCAGCTGTCTTGAGATCATTAACAAGTTCCTCCTGTGTAGTTCTGGGCTGATCCCTCACCTTACTTATGATCATCGATACCCCACAAGAAGAGATCTTGCGTGGAGCCCCAGACCGAGGGCGATTGATGGTCATTTTGTGTTTCTTCCATTTCCGAATAATCGCACCAACAGTTGTCTCCTTCTCACCGAGCTGTTTGCCGATCATCTTGTAGCCCATTCCAGCCTTGTGCAGGTCTACAATCTTGTCTCTGGCGTCCTTAGACAGCTCTTTGGTCTTTCCCATGGTGGAGAGGCTGGAATCTGATTTATTGATTCTGTGGACAGGTGGGTTTTTTTTTATACAGGTAATGAGTTGAGATTCTGTTCATTTCTTTGTCAGTGGGCAAACTTAAAAAGTTGGCAAGGAATCAAATAATTATTTCCTTCACTGTATATTGGAGAAATATTTTATGGGGAGGTTTTAAGGCATATCTTTATGGAGAATTTACCTGACATACAAAATGGTTAACCAAATATAGTGCCAAATATTATGTTACAAAAACAAAGTAGGCATTTGCAATAATTATAATAGCAATAACAACAAAGTAGATATTTGTACTGGATATTAAACATTAAACAAACACAATTTTTGTGGTTTAGTGGATTAGAAGGAAAATTATTTGTCAAATGTTTTAGTGAATGATTTGACGAGAGTTAAAGTGAATTCTTTGTACAGTTGGTTTTATTAATCTAACTATTTCACATAAATAAAAACAAATCCACATCCAAACCTTGGACACTAATATTAAATCTTATTATAGCACCCATGACAAACAACTATTGACATATTTTGATTGTTAATTTCCATTTCTTCTCACACGAAGCGACATCTTGACATTTGACAAACCAGATTTAAGGAATGTTCACTATTAAATTATTTGTCCAGTTAATGTAGTGATTATTTGGTTCAGCTTTGTTCTTTCAGACCCTGATGCTAGGTTTGCACTTTTTATCCTAAAATGACTTCAGATGTTACCCTCATCCTTTCTATCACCTTATTTGCCTTTTATTTTCTTTGTTTTTTGTCTCTTTAAATCACATTCATCCCTGGCTCTTCTCTCCTGCTGTTTCTTTTCCTTTTACCCATCACTCTCTCTCTGAGTTCACTCGTATCCAAACAAGTACAGTTTTCCTTTGAAGCCATCCCTACATTGTGCTACAGAGCCTTCTAACATACATCAAGCAAACTCTATAATCCACAAATCTCCACAAGACAGGGAGTAACTTCAAAATCCCACAGCCCTTACAACTTTAGAAAGGATATTAAGTCAAATACGGTTGATGACAAACAACATTTTCTCAACTTCTTTTTTGCAGCGGGGCTTGAAGTTATTCATAACTTAAATAAATGACACACATTATATAACAGACTCATTCATCTGTTATAAACTGTATCTCATTCATTTTGTGATAAGTAAGTTGACTTTATGTCACAATAAAGCAGACCAGGTTCAGGGCCATAGATAGCATTTTAGAAATGCCATTAGGAAATTACCAGGAAGTTACCATTTTATTTTCCAATATAAGCATCTAAATGCTGTCCCAAAGCCAAGTCCATGCCTGAACATATATTATAACAGAGAAATACTGCATCCGTTAGAAAAATATTGGATATACTGATATTGATAGTGAAAATACGAAGAAAAAAAAGAAGAAAAAAAACATTGATCAAAACATACTAGAACGCTAAAGCCTTGTTCAGACTGTCAGCTCAAATACACTTTTTGCCATAAGCAGATTGTATCCACATTGTTGGTTTTTTTGGTCTGGATAGCAAAAAAACTAAATGGAAAAGCAATTTTTTAAAAGAACGGATTAAAATCACATTTGGAGGTGGTTTGAAGTGCAACTCCAATCGGATTTCTACAGATGCATCTCAGTCTGGATGCTCTGGTGGCTCCGATTTCTTTGTGTGACTTGCAACCGTACACTAAGTGACAACACCACTGTCAGAGTAACAGAGTGAGCAGGATCTATGCTGCTACTACTAGCAGAGCACCATCAGAGAGTGAAGATTTTGGTGCTATAGATGACAACGAAAACAATAGTTCACAGACAGAAGCCAAAATAAATAGTCTGTTCTCACTTCAATCCCAGCTGCTTCCGTGTTGGAAAACACAGTTTATATCTGTGACAAAATTGCTGGTAAATATCATTACCAAAGCAACTTGTGTGTATAGTTTAGCGATGTCTGAACACACCAAATCCGATCTGCTAACTTGCAAATAACAGTGCAGACATTCTGTCCTAAGGTTCTGATTTGAGAAACAAATCCCAATTTGCTGCAGTCTGAACATAGCCTTAGAACAACAATCGAATGTCAAATGTGCAAATTATTCCGTTGCTACAAGCCAAATAATTGGGAGTGAAGATTTTGCAGATGTGCTGAGTGATGAAACTTGCAGTTTGCAGCATCCCCATTTTAACCAGAATCAAGCGGAACCACTGATGTGTGCTGACATCGCCAAGTACAGAGTGCTGCATGCTGCTTGGCTACAGGAATGCCACATAAGCTAAATTATTAACAGAGAGGAATAACAGAACAGAACATGTATTTGAGTATGTTGAAAAAAAATTGCTTTGTTTACAGTTATTTAAAGTGAAGTTTATTGGACAAAATCTAGAACCAAATGGTAAGGCTGAATTACCATGACACAAGAGAATACATATTTGTCATATAGCGCAAAATAGAACAAGAAGTTCCAATTCAGAGATCTGATTGGTCAACTGTACATTTGGAACGTGCTCAAATCAGCATTACAGTATACCCTGCTCATCACTGGAAATATCACTCTGCCTTCTCTATGGGAATAAATAATTGGAATTGAATTTCATAAAGTATGGAATATAATGTTGTTTTTACTTGTTATAGGCCTATTCAATGTGACCCATTTGGCTAAATCGCTTTCACTTTGCTTTCTGAGCTATAATATGTTTCACAGATGAAACCACAGCAGTTTGAGTATCAGTTTGCTGGAATGTCAAATTGCAATAAGCACATGATTCAGAGAAACCTCTGAAGCATCTGAGGCATCTTCAAAATAGTGAGATGCTGTTTTCCATTTTCTTTGCTGTGGCCTCCAAACATCGAATCAGATAGGAGGAGACATAAGTAAGTAATGATGTGAAACTGTATGTTAGTTAATAGAGAAAATAGTCAGTAGAGTAATCACCAATCCTTAGTTGCAGCCCTAATTAATAGAAAAGGCATCCAGGGCAAAACCACTGCGCACTTCCCAGTGTGGCATTTCTGTGAATACCTTCCATCCACTGCTGCTGGTTATATTTATTATTAATAAGCTGCAATTAGATTTGAATCTGCTGCTTCCGTTTACAGCACAAACACTGTGATTACCAGACGAATAAAAGTTATTCAAGAATAACTGCTGTAGTGAAGAAATTTCCCCTCGGGGATTAATAAAGTGTATAAAATAAAATTTTAAAAAAAATAGATCAAATATGCTCAGTTTCAATGCAAACTGAATGCAATTTTGTTCAACATAGTGATCTCTCAGAGGGCTACTAAGCCTTTAATGTTTAGCACCGTGTGACACATAAATTGTTACTAATGTATTTAAATTGACTATAAAAACATTACTAATTGATTAACCAGTAGCTTTCATGTTAAGGGTAGGCGTTTCACACCTCTAAAGAAATAAACTTCAAACCTTGCTGATGTTCGTGCCTGGCTCTAATGAATTTCTCTTCCAACCTGACAACCCGGTATCATGCCAAAGTGTGTTACATATGCCTCTCTGTCAATGTCATGGTTTAGTTTTGCCTGGTTTTGAAAAACCATGTGGTAATGTTATGGAAAATGACCTGTGTCATATGCTTTTCACAGGAAGGCAAACCAACTGTCACACTGACCTGCTGTCCTCTAGTGGACTGGCGGGTGCATTAAACATTTTGGGTTGATACTGGGCTAAACCCTAACAATGTTAGTGAGCAGAACTTATAACCCTGTAGTTTTAGCGCCTTGTGCTAGGGAAAATAAAGTTTGGACGTTGCTATTTTAGCATCTTGTTTCAGGGAACTGGACTTTGAAGCCTTGGTAGTGTTGACATGTTGATGTAGGAGTCAGTACTTCCAACTATCACAATGTTAGTGCCTTGTTTTAGAGGAGAGAACTATGATTGCCACTGTTGATGCTTTAGTGTGCATCACATTAAAATAACAAAACAACTACTAAGGAGTTTGTAGGAAAAAAACAAAAGGGAAGCAATACTTGTTCCAACAGTAGGAGTGGTTACTCACCAAAATGCTCATGTAGCTTGTTTTATGTGGGAAGGCAAAACGACAATTGAAAATTCAGATTTAACAACACAACGGCATTATCAGGACACAATGAAACCTGCAGTCCTCTTATTCTACTGAAAAGACTCGTATTCATACTATATTTTTGGAAAACCATTGTTTTTTGTAGAGCTGCTAAAACTACACCAGACCAGGAATTTAATGTGAATATTTTCAACTTTCAGACTCCTCAAATGTCATCGCTTTTAAGTCTCCACCAAGGTTGAACTTATAAGAAAATTTGGAGCTTAAAAAATCCACAAATCATGCCGATTTCATGTCATCCAGTTGGAGTCACCATTTTTGTCAATGTGCCAGCTCCAAGGAAGTGACTGCAATATCACAACCGGGAATGTAATAGTCTGTATTGAACTGCTAACACACAATTGCAAGTACAATGTTATATTTTCACAGACTGATTGTTAATGTAGCCTTATGAGCAACAACCAGCTCACATTATGAGCGAATGCTACATTAGCCCACCTGTTGCTGTTCCAGCATTTGCTATTGCCATTTCACATGTTGTTGTTAAAGGCACAATACCCAGTATCTACACAATCTACGTTACCTTCATTGTCATAATATAGAATTTTGGCATTAACTTGGTACAGAGGTGTTGGCAAGGGCGGGACTTTTTCATTTAATTGATTTCAAAAAAGTTGTTGGACCAACGACCGCCCCATAAAGTAGGGACAGCGGCCCGTTGGTTTATTTTATTTTCTGACACTGGGCTGGTCCAATCACATCTTTTACTAGACCCCAAATATTGCCCCTCTGTCCTGTTTCTCATGATAGATGCCATACAGACCAAAGCGGAAATGGGGTGCAGAGACACTGTGGGCCAACATTTTTTTAACTCTCGATGTGGACATCGCCAAATGTGTCAAAATAACATATATTGGCTGCCGGGGCTGCGAAGCTTTAACATCAGTTGCAGTACCCAACACAGTGCAGCAACAAGCACTTAAAGGAGGAGAGTAGAGCCGCGGCCACTATCAGTGACAGGGAAGCTGACTGTAGTTGAAGTGTGGTGAACTGTGGGTCCAATTTCCAAGCAAAAAAGCACACTATTAATTAAATTAGCATGTCCCACACAAGGTTGTTTACTCCTCTTGGACAATAAAATAAAGGGGTGATCTATTAACTACATAAATCTTATGGAATGTTTCATCATAAATGATTGGAAACTTTAGAATAAGTAATGAAATAAAATGGAACGGAAACATTAATTGAATAAACAAGTATTTGCTCATTACCAGTATGCTATTGTTAAATGGTAGACTGTAGCTTTTTGCATCTTTGTCTGGGAATTACAACATCTCTGGACCTGAATGTACTGGAGTGTCATGGCCCTTAAAATGTTAACAAACTTTTTTTTTCTTCTTTTTTTTAATTTATTTATGCATCTTAAAGTATTTCACCTCTGATGCCATGCAGGGAGTCAATAAAGAGTGACTAAGTACACTTGTTCACGGCACTTATTACTCAGGTTTCAAGTAGTTTTGGGGTACAGTTGGTGTTAGGAAAAATAGTAACTCATTGTCAGTGTGTAAATTTCCATCTAGTCTATGCATTAAACTGTAGTTGAAAGGTCACTACTGCATGCACAAATCACGAATTCCTGTCCTGCAACACATCCCCTCGGAGGAGGAACTGGCTTATCTAGTTTAGCACGCACATAAATTAAAAGCAAACATACCCATATAGTGTGCAAAGAACATTTAATGCCTACACACTCACGTTGCACAACATGTGAACATGCTTAAATATGACTGTAATCACGTGCTGTTATGTAACCCCATATGTACAATAAAAGGTGCAAAGAGGGAAGTCTGATTCGGAGTTGGCTGATGCCAGGTGAAGAGCTTACAACTCTAAGACCCTGCACGGACTTCCCTTGCTGCAAGTAAAACTCAGATTTGGTGCCAAGCCTTGTTTTTGTCTGACTGTGGGTTTGATTCTTATCCTATCAGCACTATGTTATAGTTCTGAACCTAACAGTTGGTAAACATATTTAAGTGGACCGCAAGGATGTGCTGGGGGGTGGAGTGCAACCAATTGTCATGGGCCGCAGGTCAAAAACATACCAGGGTCGATATTTTGTCCCAGACCAGCTGAGGGTTTTGGTTAATGTGACATCCCTGCTTTCAATCCTGCTATTGTTTGTACTTTGCTGTAAGGTAGCACTGTATACTTTCCAAACAGTGTCATCGTTACAGCCTTGTTCTAAGGCAGAGGTCTTCAACAGGGGTCCGTGACCCCCAGGGGGCCCGCGGAGGTACTGCAGGGGGTCCGTGAAATTTTTTGTTGATTAGACAATTTAAAAAAAAAAATGTGTTTCCCAATTTTTTTTTTCACAAATTTAAATGTCTTTAAATACACATTAACATGAATCCAACATGTTGTAGTGAATGGTTAAATGGAGGCAGAAGATGTTATCTTTCAGTCAGAAATGCACACATTCAGCGACACACAGAAGCTCTCTCAAGCTGGGCACCAGTTCACTCACAGCGTAAGACTAGCCTGGACCTGTCCCTCCAAGCCTCCCGCACTCCTCCAGTTTAATATAAAACACAATTTTACACAATATACAGTATATAGTAGCGGGTCCCTGCTCCATCTTTCTATCAGTTTGGGGGTCCTCGGCCTGAAAAACGTTGAAGACCCCTGTTCTAAGGAATATATCTTAAAACCTGGACAATAGGATCTGTTGCAGTTCAAATCAAGTCAGGTTGACAAAAAAAGAAACACATCACTGTCTTTAGTTTTTTTCCCATATAGGTCTGGGCTCCAGTTAAAACGCTCAAGTTTATTCTTGGATGAATTACACATTTTATAGTTTGTGCACCAGGCTTATTTTAACTGCATGGTAAAAAAAAAAAAAAAAAAAACATTTCTGAGGTTCAAAAACCGACACCTTTTGTGACACACACAGTGTCACCAGGAAAAGAGAAAAAAACAAGGCCAGCACCAAATCACAAAATGTCAAGGCAGTAGTTTAATAGAGAATCCCTCTGCCCTTTCCCAACTACTGTTGTTATGTGGTGGAGTATTTTTCCAGGACCCAAATGCAAGCACACAGACTCGAGGTATAAGTTCCAAAAAATACTGTCTTTATTGTCCAAAAAATAAACAAACAAAAAACTACAAACCAAAACGTGGCACCGAGCGTGTCCACTTTACGTCCAGTCGGGAGGGCAACTCAACCGACAGCTCCAGGGGGACATGGGTAACAGGACAGCCGGCAGACCAGCGGAAGGGACGGCGTCAACAATCCTCCTAGCCGGGAGGGCAACTCCACCGACTGGTGATTTTGACCGGGATATCCGCAGGAGACACAGAGGCCGGAGGAACGGGAACAGGAACAGGACTGACAGAGAGCTGACGGGGAGCAGACGGAAGACGGACGGGTGGCTAACAAAAAATGAACCGACAACCAGAATTGTGCAGGGGCAGGTTACATATAGTCTGGGGAGGTGATCAGGGAGATGCAGCACACCTGCAGGTGGTGATCAGGGATGAGTGGCTGCATCTGCTGGGACTGGTGAGGGGCGTGGCCACGGGAGGTGAGTGGCGTGGCCACAGACAAAGACAGGGGACACAGGAGGAGAGGTGATCGGGGGCAAAATGGAGGACAAAACTGAACTCCTGACAACTGTCTGTCAAAGTGGAGTGAGCAGTGAGGAAATCAACTGAAAAAAATATTTTGCAGAAAAATCTAAATGTCAATGTTTCGCCCAGAACCACAGGACATTAGAAATACTCTCTGCCACCAGGTGCCTACATCTCTGCATCAAAGTCTGTCTGATGCAAAGGTATTAAAAAAATTACTATCTGTCAAAGCATGATGTGGGGGAAAAAGAAGGTAGACTGAATCATTCTTATCTAGCAAATTCAAGAAGAGAAAGCCCTGCTGTGAAAGATGTAAAGAACCAAAGAGAAAAGGGTCGATGGGGTTGGAGAGGGGTTGGTTGTAGAGGTTTAATTATGCCTCATAATTTTTCCCTTTACTCTCTTGCATCAAATAAAAAAAAGTCTAACACATGAAACGCAGAAAGAAGCAAAGACAGAATGAATGAAAGCTAAAATAGGAGAAGAAAGAGACAATGGAAATTGCAGGTTGTGTTTAGTCCCAGGGTGCATTCTTGGCAGCAACATATACTATAAATCTCATTACTTCCCAGTTTATCAATCTGTGGTCATTTTATCTAAAAATGATTTCAACTCTCTGGTTCCCATGCTGATCATTATTTTCATTTTCTTACAATAATTTAATGATGTGATAATCAGCAACTAACACCTTAAGCAAAAGTACTGCTTCAAGGACCATTCCAGAGAGACAATCTGATTGGAGTTTTGGCTTTGCAGTCTCTCACAGTCTACACCAGAAGATTATGCTTTTTTCCCAGGATGCCTTTTCTATTAATTAGGGCTGCAACTAAGGATTTATGATTACTCTACTGACTATTTTCTCTATTAACTAATATACAGTTTCACATCATCCCTTACTTATGTCTCCGCCTACCTGATTCGATGTTTGGAGGCCACAACAAAGAAAATGTAAAACATCATCTCATTATTTTGAAGCACATCCTTGCGGTCCACCTTAGAGAGCAGGGTGTCTCTGAATCAACACTAGCATCTGCCATTAAAACAGCACGATACAGTGACAAGCAATGAGAAAATTGTAATCTTAGTATTTATGCACAAGGATAAAAGTGTCTACTGTGGGAAGTTGATTTGCTGGGGGCAACAGATCAGAAAGAATCCCCACGGATAAAACTCCACTTATACACTGACATTTGGTATCATTGATCTGTTTTCCCATGTTTAAAGTGTACTTAAAATTTTGACCAGGAACACATGCTTCCCCTTTTGCTTTCGAGCAACAACAGTAATTAATTGGCCAACCACAATGGGGTCACTTGTCTGAAAAACACATTTTACACATTATCCAGGGCTGTTATTTTTATGGTAAGGGCAGTTTTGCAAAGAAACACAAAAATACAAAGAAAACTTCAGTCATGATAACTGAACAAAATTTGGACAATATATCTGGAGGCATTTTAAAAGTTCACATTAAATTTACTGAATAGGTTACGTGTTATGATATGTATATGTATGATATGACTTTCTGCATGTATATGGTTGTCAGTCTTTGTCATCGTAACTCTTTCAAATGGTTTCTCCTTCTCACCCCCTCTCCTGTTTATCTGGCTGTAAGTTATACAGAGTGACTGGTTGGCCACCCGAGACCCTTGAGATCATGTCGTTAACCTGAATGTGTCACAGCATCTTCATCCTTGCACTAGAAGACAACTACAAACATGGCTAAGAACAATGGGCCTAACATGCATCCCTAACAGGTAAAAATCAGTCCACAATTTGACAAATAACATCATAAAATAGTGTCCAAACCAGTTTCAAAAGACAGTATGTCGACCTCATGAACAAACGATGAAATAGCTTTCAATGATCAATTCAAAAAGATTTAACAGTATATAATTGTTTATTTGATTAAAGACCCACTCGATTGTTAAGTTTTTAACCTTGCTAACATAAGCATGTGTTGTTTTTTTAAGCTACAAGACATATATGATGAGTAAAGTAAGCCTTTAAACAATGACTTTAAAACTACAATGACAGTCTGGCTGTGTCAATAACACAGATTAGGGCAGTCAGGGCTTCATATATAGTGCACCCGGAATGTATTCACAGCTCTTCACTTCTTCCACATTTTGTTATGTTACAGCCTTATTCCAAAATGGATTAAATTCATTTTTTTCCTCAAAATTCAACACGCAATATCCCATAATGACAAAGTGAAAATAGTTTCTTTAAAATTTTTGCAAATCTATTAAAAATAAAGAATGAAAATATAACACGTACATAAGTATTCACAGCCTTTGCTCTACTTTGTTGAAGCACCTTTGGCAGAAATTACAGCCTCAAGTCTTTTTGAGTATGATGCTACAAGCTTGGCACCTATTCTTGGCCAGTTTCTCCCGTTCTTCTTTGCAGGACCTCTCAAGCTCCCATCAGGTTGGATGGGGAGCGTCGGTGCACAGACATTTTCAGATCTCTCCAGAGATGTTCAATCAGGTTCAAGTCTGGGCTCTGCCTGGGCCTCTCAAAGACATTCACAGAGTTGTCCCGAAGCCACTCCTTTGTTATCTTGGCTGTGTGCTTCGGGTCGTTGTCCTGTTGGAAGATGAACCTTCGCCCCAGTCCGAGGTCCAGAGCGCTCTGGAGGTTTTCATCAAGGATGTCTCTGTACATTGCTGCATTCATCTTTCCCTCCATCCTGACTAGTCTCCCAGTTCCTGCTGCTGAAAAACATCCCCACAGCATGATGCTGCCACCACCATGCTTCACCGTAGAGATGGTATTGGCCAGGTGATGATCGGTGCCTGGTTTCCTCCAAACATGACGCTTGGCATTCAGGCCAAAGAGTTCAATCTTTGTTTCATCAGACCAGAGAATTTAGTTTCTCATGGTCTGACAGTCCTTCAGGTGCCTTTTGGTAAACTCCAGGTGGGCTGTCATGTGCCTTTTACTGAGGAGTGGCTTCCGTCTGGCCACTCTACGACGAGCTCGGCGCGCTGGTAAAGACCCAGAGGGAGTACCGGGAGTGCAGCATCATGTGTTTCACCGAGACATGGCTGC
The DNA here is from genome assembly GCF_029030835.1 of Brachyistius frenatus. Classification (NCBI taxonomy): domain Eukaryota; kingdom Metazoa; phylum Chordata; class Actinopteri; family Embiotocidae; genus Brachyistius; species Brachyistius frenatus. The sequence goes on from NW_027210602.1 coordinate 11,081,527, forward strand.
ACTCACATTTCCCGGACCACAGCGCGGCCGTACCCGGCTTCAGGACTGTTCGGGCGGACAGAGACGTTGTTCGGAGCGGCAAGAAGAAAGGTGGAGGGATTGCAGTTTATGTGAACGAGAGGTGGTGTAATCCCGACCACGTGTGTGTGAAGGAACGTTTTTGTAGCCCGGACATTGAACTGCTAGCCGTGGGGATGCGCCCATATTATTTGCCGAGGGAGTTCACGTCCGCCATTGTTATCGTTGTTTACATTCCTCCATCAGCTGACGCAGAGGCAGCAGTGGACACCATCCACTCCACTGTGGCTAAACTACAGACGAAGCATTCTGGTGCATTTTTGTTAGTTACTGGAGACTTTAACCAGTCTGGATAAAGTACTGCCAACTTTGCACCAGTATGTGAACTGCCCCACAAGGAACAATAAAACTCTGGACTTACTGTATGCTAATGCCATGGATGCATACAGTACTACTGCCCTTCCCCCCCTTGGTAGATCAGACCACAACCTGGTCCTGCTGACTCCCAGGTATGTCCCCCTGGTGCAGAGGCAGCCTGTGACCACCAGGACTGCGAGGAGGTGGACACAGGAGGCTAAAGATGCCCTGCAGGACTGCTTTGGGTCCACGGACTGGAATGTGCTGTTTGGACCACATGGGGAGGACATCAACAGCAGGACGGACTGTATCACAGAATACATCAAATTCTGTGAACACTCCACCGTACCATCCCGGACTGTAAAATGCTTCCCCAACAACAAACCGTGGATCACCAGTGACCTGAAAGTTCTTCTTAATAAGAAGAAAGCAGCCTTCAGGTCTGGGGACAGGGAGGAGCTCAGGAGAGTGCAGCGCCACCTGAAGGAGAAGATGAGGGAGTGCAAGGACTCCTACAGGAGGAAGCTGGAGGCCAAACTCCATCAGAACAACGTGAGGGAGGTGTGGACCGGTATGAAGGAGATTACTGGGTTCAAGGGGAGAGAGAGACAACCAGGGGGCTCCCTGGAGAGGTCAAATGAACTAAACTGTTTCTTCAACAGGTTTAGTTCACCACCCTCATCTGTCTCCTCCACACCTCACACCTCCAAAACACCTCTGCTGCCTCCCCCTCCCCCTCTGCGCCCCCTGGTGAACTGCATAGAGCCCTCAATCTCAAAGGGCTCTTCCTCCATCGACACCTCAACCCCCCCCCCCCCACACACACACACACACACACCCCTCACCCCCCTCTCTGTGACGACTGGCCAGGTTAGGAGACAGCTGGAGAGAATCCACCAGCGCAAGGCTGCAGGACCTGACGGCATCAGCCCCGTGGTCCTGAAGACCTGCGCCGTCCAGCTGGCTGAGGTCCTACAACACCTCTTCAACCTGAGCCTGAAGCAGGAGGAGGTCCCGGTGCTGTGGAAGACATCCTGTCTGGTTCCTGTCCCCAAGAAGACGACTCCATCTGGCCTCAATGACTACCGACCGGTTGCCCTCACATCTCATGTGATGAAGGTGCTGGTGAAATCCGCTGGTGAAATCTTCTCTGGACCCTCTGCAATTTGCGTACCAGCCTCGTGTGGGAGTGGACGACGCCATCATCTACCTGCTGCAACGAGCTCAGTCTCACCTGGATGGAACCGGTGAATCTGTGAGAATCACCTTCTTTAATTTCTCCAGTGCATTCAACACCATCCAACCACTGCTACTGAGTGAGAAGCTGCGGGTGGTGGGGGTGGATGCATCCACCGTCTCCTGGATCAATGACTACCTGACAGGCAGACCACAGTTTGTCCATCTGGGCAGTGTGCTGTCTGATACGGTGGTCAGTGGTACTGGAGCTCCTCAGGGAACTGTTCTGTCTCCCTTTCTGTTCACCTTATACACAACTGACTTCCAGTACAACTCAGTGTCAAGACATCTGCAGAAGTTCTCTGATGACTCTGCAGTGGTAGGATGTATAAGGGATGGACGGGAGGATGAGTACAGGGCAGTAGTGGAGGACTTTGTGGAGTGGCCGGGCAGCCAAACTCTAGGAAGAGTCCTGGTGGTTCCAAACTTCTTCCATTTACGGATGATGGAGGCCACTGTGCTCATTGGGACCTTCGATGCTGCAGACATGTTTCTGTACCCTTCCCCAGATCTGTGCCTCGATACAATCCTGTCTCGGAGGTCTACAGACAATTCTTTGGACTTCATGGCTTGGTTTGTGCTCTGACATGCACTGTCAACTGTTGGACCTTATATAGACGATGTGTGTCTTTCCAAATCATGTCCAATCAACTGAATTTACCACAGGTGGACTCCAATCAAGTTGTAGAAACATCTCAAGGATGATCAGTGGAAACAGGATGCACCTGAGCTCAATTTTGAGTGTAATGGCAAAGGCTGTGAATACTTATGTACATGTGATTTCTTTTCTTTTTTTTTTCTTCTTTTTTTTTCGTTTTTGATTTTTAATAGATTTGCAAAAATTTCAAAATAAAATTATTTCACATTGTCATTATGGGGTATTGTGTGTAGAATTTTGAGGGGAAAAATGAATTTAATCCATTTTGGAAAAAGGCTGTAATATAACAAAATGTGGAAAAAGTGAAGCGCTGTGAATACTTTCCGGATGCACTGTATTACAAACCTAAAGAACTAAGTCTGCAAGATTCTGGACAAAATGAGAAACACTTTTTTTTTCTAAGAATTGAGATCAAGTCCTTCCTCACAATATGGTTTTTAAGTACAAAGACTTATTTCTGTCATTTACATGATGCAGAAGAAAACTCAAAAAATATAAGTGTGTCTGACATAGGACCAGTATTGTGCCGAGTTCTGCTGGCCTGCCGAGAATTGGATGCACCTCATGAGATACCGCACCACATACTATGGGCCATTTTGTCTCCACAGTGTGCACTTCATACATTTTATACTGTCCTAACCTGAAATAACAGGGCATGCATTACTCTGCAGCAACTATCAGTTCTGTAGAATAAGGCATGCACCCCTTAACTCTCACTAAAGATAATTCAAATCAAAGTTTAACTGTAATCAAACGGTTTAATCACCACATACTTAATTTGCTGGGCCGCCCTGCCAACAGGACATCCTGCACCCCACCCCCACCCCCACTCTAGAAAGAAACGAAATACGAACATACTCATAGAACTGCAGTTACTTCCAATAACTACTATATATTTACTTAGTTCCTGTGCACCCGTTTAATTTCAGTTCAGAAGGCAGACACAAGTGAACATTACGTGAGTTGATGACAGCTACACTCCTTATGTGACTGTAAAAGAAGCGCAATAAAGCAATTACACTATCAATGGACAAACCTTGACCTCAACCTTGACCGCTGAAAACCAGATCAGAATATTAGCTTTTTTTTTAGGCACCCTACCTGTATCCACTGAAAGTAGTAAGGATGCTAATGCCATCACGCTAGCAGTCCAACCTGGAGCCGCATTCCCCGACAAGTAGTGTAGCAAAATCATTGCGACCCCGGAAAGTGGGGGTGATATATTGAAATCAGGAAACCTTGCAAATTTTAGATCAAACATATGAAGGAAATCACTGATAAATAAAGTTAAACTAACAAAACAAATGTGACCCTAAATGTTCAATAACTACCTCAGATCATTTATCATCATCATTGACAAACTTGATAAAAAAAAAAGATGATATTCTTTATAAACAGTAGACCTACCACATTGCAAAATCATTACAATCCGTGGCAGTTTTCCCTGTAGCAGTGTGCAGTTATGCGATGTACCGTACATGTATTTCTAAGGGGGAAGGCTGAACTCAGTGGTTCATCGAACCTACATCGCCACACCAGCGTAATCCTGCTAATGAGCTAATGCTAAACACATCAGCAGTTAATCAATAAGCAAAAGTAATACCATGTTGTTTAATTAACGAATTATTTCAGCTCTCTTTTAATACTAATCAAAGTGTGAGATACACTGCGATTTGGTGCCTTTGAGAACTAATATTGTAAGTGGAGTGGTGACTGTGTGTGTGTTAAGTGCTCAGACTACAGTTGAGCACAAGATTTGATTTAAAAAAAAAAAATTTAAAGATTAGATTTTGGAAGCTCTCATGTGTGTGGTGTTACACAGGTGAGAGTCAGGTTATCACAGCAGTGTTTGCTGACTTAGAACAATCAGAAACTAATTGTTGCTGTCAGCTCCAACAGATCACTGAGATATGATAATACTTATTTATTCTTTGCTGCTCTAGCTTAGGCAGCTTATTAAGTCTGTAAAAAAAAAAGTGTGGGTTCTTTGGTTCCAGCTGGCAAGTGAGATTTATCCAGATTACTTAAACTAAGAAATAATTACATAACAAAATATTAACTAAAACTGAATTCTCCTGACAGACTACTGCTATCTAGTAGAAACCCTATCTATGCATTAATCATTTTAAGAAGACTGAATCCTGCTGTTTCTGGTCAATACGCAGCAGGTGGGTGGCAGGAGCAGAGAAGAGGCACTGACTGAGACAGAGAAAGGCAACGAGCCAGAGGAAAAGGGCACGCTGTTTAGAGAGGGCTGTCCTGGAGCCAAAAGGTCACAGGGAATCATCAAAGCAAAGCACCCAACACACGTTCTGCAATTCTCTTTGAATAAACCTCAAAGGTACCACTGGATTTTCAACTTTAATCATGGAAACTGCTGATACATCTCATGAAATGCCATGAAAAGGGGTCCAGACATGAACATGTGAAAATAGATTCTGACTCCACACTATTGCTGCCTCAGTCAGGCTGCCATCAATCAGGAGTGCTCTGTGGGAGGACACTGTGGCAGGCAAAGCAGGAAGAAGGGAGAAACAGAGGAAAGTAGGGCTGCACAATTGTGGATAAAATGAGAATTACAATTTGCTTTGCTTAGAATTGAGGTCACAATTCTCTCACGATTTGTTTTTAAAACTCAATCAGATAAAAAAAGATTAAAAATAATCAGATTTAGTCTCTTGTCGCCTCCTATTAAACCTTTGAACTATTATTTTTCAACGTGTTATCTTTGTTTCTGTCAGTTTCTGGTGCTCTGCCTCATCTGGTGTAATAGTGGTTGTCTTTGAAAGTGGCAAATCCCAAAGAGGCAAGAATCCATATTGCAATTTTATTACGATTAATTGCGCAGAAGGAGAAGATTTTGGTTCAGAAAAAATGGAGAGGGTAAACTGTGCATGGATAAAAAGGGAAGAGTCAGTTAACATTTAGGCACGTTTCCTGTCCCAGGGGACGCAAGATGAATATAAATGGCGGTGAGAGTTTTAAAGAGTTCAGAAGAAACATTTCTGCTGTACAAAATTCTGTCTTTTTTTTTCTCGTTAAATAGTTTTACTTAAAACCATTTCTGGACATCACTAGCCTTCTGGACTGTTTCATGGACACTAGTCCCCATGATGTATTTTTTGGGGGCTGCCACAACCGGCTATCAATTAACAGCCAACTAAACATATTGATGCTGTCAGTAATGGTACACAGAGGTTTAGTGTGTAAAGAAATTCAGCCCTGGACTTGTGAATACAGACTGGACTGCTCACAGGGCAATCTCACACTAACTTTGCATGATAGACCAAACAGAGAAGTCCCGAGACAACTACCGTCAAAAAAATCTTGATGTATTTTTTGACAGTCCACCGGATTGTTTCTGGATTACTGATGGTCGGTTCATCCCTGATGTTATACTATTAGCTGCCTTTACAAGCAGTAAGACAGGCAAAAAAAACTACAGACAGTTTGTATTTACGGTTTATGATACACAGGCAGGCCACAACTCTCTTGCTTTTACTTTACTTTTGATTATTAATTTGTCTATTTATAAAATCTGAACAAATGAATAGTGATTCTGAGGAAGCTGGGGCCTTTAGTGTGCACAATAACACCAGTAGAGATAACAACCCTATGAACCTGATGTAATCTGTAATCTCCATTACAAGTCCATCAGCGAGAAATCCAATTGGATTGATACAGGAGACATGAAACAATAAAGCTAGCCGCCTGCCGCATGACAGCGACTGTATTACCAAAACAATAAAGGCTACGTCCATCTTTGTTTACAAACAGATTTATAAATCAACAAGTACTCTTGAGTCTGCCTAAAGGACAAAAACATTTACTCTTTACTGTCACGGTGGAAGTGGAAGATTCTTGTGTGTCTGAAATATTATTTTTCATTCAGGGAAAAATCTGCATGAACACTTTACAGTGGATTTACTGTAAAACAAGATGTTGGGGATAGAACCTTGTGGGAATGAAGAACAGAGGAGAGGCCTACATGAGACAAAAGCCTGACCACAGAGACAGAGTGCCTACAAACCCCATCAGGCTTTGCATTCACACCTAAGTGCGAAGTCTGACTTGGCTGAATATATTGGCCTTCTACCGGAGGGGAACCCACGAGCCCAGCAGGAATCCCATGTTGATTCCATGACGTCATGTGCCGGTTAAATTCCGAGGCACGCATCTACTTCACTCTCTTGCCTGATAGAGACCACCGACTCTCACCTGTGACCACGTAGAGAAGAGGGGTCACTCTCTTACAACTCGACCCAGATGACGATGAAAGGCACCAATCAAACATTCAGGTTTTTGTTTTCTTTCCCAAGTCTAGCCCATAGTTTATCACTCACTGGATGAGCCATGAGACTGTTGAGAATCCAGAAATCAGACACACGGAAGCTGCAGCTCTACATTAACTGCAGAAGTAAAAGGAACCGGATCGCAGTTTCTTCATGAAAAACAAGGGACCCCTTTTTGACCCAGGTCAACTTTGGCAGACAGAATAATACACAGCATAAATGCGGCAGCACAGTCCACTGAGAAGGAGAGGTAACCTGAGGTCTACCGATCTGTTAACTTTTTGTTACTGCTTGGAGAATGGAAATCTGCCTGGTGCGGTGGTGGAGACAAAACAAGAGTCCAGCAGGGCTGACCACACCAAGACGGAAAGATCCCGGCAGGATCGGGCTTGGTCAGCTTGTTGAATTAAAGCCTTAAAACTGGGCTCCATGGAGCTGGAGTCTCTTGCGGGACACCAGGCAGTTCAAAAAGCGACCACACTGACATTCTCCATTGACCCTCAGCAAGCCTTGATTGGTCACAGAAGCTGACAAGCTTTCTATCACTTTTACAATATCAAGATATGCACAGATTAGCACTTTGAACAGATACAAAAACATTTTTGCAGTAACATTGCCTCATTTTATTAAAAGGTAGAATGCAACTACAAATCACGTTTTATTTGATTAATTCAACTTCATGTTTAACATTGCTTGTTGGCAGCTTAATTTATATGTATCAACAGTATAAATGGCAGAATAGAAAACACTTTAATGCAGAAAATTACACTGACAAAATTCCCAACAACATTCAGTATAAGCCATGCCCACTTTCAATGCAATACATATGTGAATACAAATTAATATTTTATAACATAAACTTTAGCGATATCGCAAGAAACAATCTTTTGATACCAAGTCAATGCCAAAATTCGAAAAATGTGACAAGATTCGTTTTTATTTTGTACCACAAATGCTGAATGCCAACAATGCTGAGGATACGAACAATAACAACAACATGTGGAAAGGCAATAGCAAGTGAAGAGGCAGCATCAGGTCCACTGTGCAAGAAGAGTTAGATGATCATGAACAAGTTATAGACAGCCCAATCCAAAAAGAGAAAAGACTTCAAACTTTCTCAAAGAACCTCAAAGACAGGCACCCACATCTTACAAGCTGAAAGAATAGTAGTTGATAACTTCCTATTAACACTATTTTGTCACCACATGTGTCATTTTGCCAGTGTGCACCAGAACAACGCTCTGACATTTTTATTCCTTCAAGTGAGGAAATAAAATGTTTACAGTTCTCATGATCTGTTTGACATTTATTTAATTTTTTAAGGGCTTGAAGATCCTATATAAAACATGTCATGCATGAGAGCCATTAAAAAAAACAATAGAATGGTCAAAGCTGTTATATTGATATTTAAGGTGTATTGATTGATTCATCATCTCAACTCAATGCATAATTTTGATTTGCTACCGTTTGCTATGTTGAAGTTACTGCATAATGCAGTAATCCAAATGCAACACTTCCAGTACATTTGTTTCAATTTTTTTTAACTCTAGCATTTCTGTTGTGAATCTGTTGCGACTGAAATCAGACAATAGCAATTAAGGTGAGAAATACATAACAACCACTGAAAATATCATAATTATACTGATGACTTTATTAAATTAAAGTGATGGAAATATACACAATGTATCTGATGATTTGTATTTAAACTGCCACACTTGCCACACACAACCTCGGGAACAACAACTTTGAGCGTGCACATGCCCACGTCACTACTACTTCGAAACATAGCACTTGTCCTCACAATGTTCTTATCCTGAATTGTTAACATTATTGTTTGTGAATTGCAGCCTCAGTCGTAATGCGCACACAACAATTAGAAGGGCAAACTTTGTTTGGCAAATGTTGTTTTAGCATATAACGTGAGCTAAGTGCTGCTCATAATGCCAGTAGGCTACAGTCAATGCCTTTCAGTTAGCACAATGTCCTGTGTCCTCCGCATTTATGCAACATGAAGATCAACAGAAGGCGCCAATTCTACTATGGAATGTAATTAAACCACTGCAGAAGACAAAGATGTAATCCTCCTTCATTTCAAGATGACGTGATTAAAAAGAAACCCAGTAAAACAAACAAAAGTCATCTAGAAAATGTGACATATTTGTTTCAAGTATTAATTACACAGATTTTCGGTATTCAAACCTCAAACAAACTTTTTCACCTAAGTTTCAAATGTAAAAGACTTTTTGCAATATTTCAAATTTCTTTTTCCACTTTGTATGATTAAATTGTAAATAAGCATGAAAACAGGTACTTAACCACTGCCATTAGATGCAGAACAACATGTTTTTGGAATCTGATAGGTGCATACAAGTGTGACATCACATTTCCCTATTGAGCCACACCCACTTTTTTTTCTTTTTTGTTTTTTCCCTCGTGGTTCAAACCAGTGACAGAAACACCAGGGGAAAAAAATTAATCAGGCGCAGAAATGTCTGTGAAACATCCAAACTGCTCAAACTTTTCGCAGATAAAAAGTGTTTACATGAGAAGCTGATTGAGAAAATGTCATTTTTAAACATGACATCTAGTAGTCTGCATCACTCATGTTGTGTGTGTGACAGTCAGGGTTCTAGTTCTTCCTTACCAAACTGTGGCATTGTGCGTGGGTCACTCTCATGATGAACCAGTAACGGTCAAATAGAAACTGTTCGGGCACACACTTTTGACTGAAATATCACTATTATACAGTACATAGCCTTTTCCATTCATTGGCGAGCTCCAAAACCAGAGGTAGGCCGTGGGTGTCCACATACGTTTGACCTCCAACCAAATTCTATCAATGAAACGCTTGACACATTGCGGTCACACACTCCCACCCCAAGACCAGCAGAGTGAAGAAGTACCATGTTGGCTAAATCGCCTTGAGACTTCTGAGGTGAGAAAGGGTATTAAGTGCAGACCATTTACAATGCATGTCACATAGCCTAAAACGCACATGCATACATACCCACACACACCCCAACCATAACCACACTGCACGAGAGAGCAGAATGCACGACATGTCACACACACTCACACGCAAAGCCGAAGCTGCAGGCTGTAGAAGACTGTGGTTCTGGAGGCTGCAGACACTTTGCTCCTGAGCAGATCCTCCAGCAGCCCCTGCGCCGGCTATGACTCATACCGCCTGCCAGTTACTGATGCTGGACACAACTAACACGGAAACCCACCGATAAACACGCAGCAAACAACCCGTCGAGCACCAGCACGACCCGAGCCTAACGGATGCCCCGAGAACATCTGCTTCTCATCTCTTTGACACTTACCTCTCTTTGACGTTACAGAAACAAAACTCAGATCTTCCTCGCAGGAGTCTGCTGCTGTTTGGCCAGCTCGTCTCCTCCTCCTCCTCCTCCGAGACGTCGCATCGTTCCCACAGTCCTGGTCGAGTGAAAATCCACGCAGAGATCACCAAAACCCGCCAGGAGATCAGGATCGGCGGACTGTTCGGGTGCGTTGTGGGCTGAGGACAGCTCGAGTGGACCTTTGAGAGTCCAACGAGTCTGATGGATGTTGCTCGGTTTCCTCTCGGGGTGGAGGTTTGACGCTCGAGCCTCCTTCAGGGACTCGTCGGAAACTCGGATTTCTCAGCTATTCAGAAACAGGCGCGTGTTTTTTTTTATCTTCTTCTTCTTGTGGGCTTCCGGCAGGCTAAGATGCCTTGCTGCACATTGCTGCCTCTCACATGTTGGGGTTAAATTGCAATTCGGGGTATGTCTAAGGCGTAGCCATGTTGGGGTTATAAATTCCAGGACTGCTTTTACAATCCTTGGCTTGGATTAAGAAGGTCTTCATTGTGGCCGTCTGTATCCCCATTAGTGATAATGTGGAGTGTTACTGAGCTCTTTATTCTTCATATACTACATTCCATAAGTAGGCTATAGCCTACATGTTTAACAGTTTGTTGTTTCCTGCAGGTTCCACACAGTCCACCTTCATGCTTGCCCATCTTTGCTAGATCCCATTCCAACTCACAGTGCCCTCAGTCAGGTCATGATTACTCTGTGTCTTCTCTAGTTGCCTCAGTAGCACCACACAGCCTTTACACTCTGTATTGAGAAGTAATGACGTCCCCTTTTTTTTCCCCCTTTTCCCACTGATTCTACCACAAAGCTGTTATGTTTTCCTTGATAATATTATGCCACTCAGACATACCAACACATACAATCAGATCAATGTCTTTCTTTTGGGCTATTTTAGCTGCCTTGTCTGCAACCTCATTCTCTTCTACCCCAACATGGGCTGGCACCCGAGGAACCCACCAAACCTCCAGCCTGGTTTATTTTGAAAGAACCAACAGCTCCACCATAAGGTCTGATTGCCCCGAGCTTGTTATCTTTCAGTGTTGTGAAGTGTTAAAGTGCGGCTGAGTCAAAGCATGTGACTGCCCTCCTCATCCTGCCATCCTCTACCCACTGTAGTGGCCATATAGAATAGCCTTAACTCATTTGTGTAAAATTAAACTCTGTCAGTCTGGGATGCAACAGGCAAAGCCTGATTTTCCAGTTTGGGGATCTAGGGTCCCTTCTGTATATATCTGGAGGAAGTGTTCCCAGTTGTTTTTTTAACCTAAAATCTATTTCTCTAAATCTATTCAATCCCAACTTTTCCACTAACTTGTTCAAATTGAAAATGACTTTTTTTTTCTTGCTTTTCCCTGTACCCCACCAGCCTGGTGCAAACCAGACCAATTTCACCCCCTGAATATGGGCCTGGCCATTTTCCATACAGAATTGTTTGCAGTTTTGTCAAAACCAGCTGACACGACTCTGCCACCACTGCAACTACCGTTGTTGAACAACGTTTTTCTTTTCACAGTACTGTACAGCTTATTTTTGTAGTTGTTTTAATGAACGCCGAGCAGCTTTACCAGGTGCTGACCGTTTATTCTGCGCTAAACATTCAGCGATTGTTTTCCAGTCACTGATAATTGAAAAAGTGTTAAAGCTGTGCTCGTCGCTGTCACCAGCCGCCCAATCACAATGAAGGACTGGCGGGACAAATGCGGTTAACCACTGACACTGGCCGCTGATTGGTCCACCCTTAAGAGTCGCTGTGCAAATGCTAATACAAGCGAAATTACCGGAATGTGTTTGCAGCGATGAAAAATGAATCTGTGACCAACAGTCGGCGCACCCAGGCTAGTAACCCCACTCCCATTCATCATCCATCATAACTCTTTGATGTCCCCTTAATTTAACTACATATTGCATTGCTAATTTTGCTCTCTGAATTACCAATCGTGTTTCTCCCATCCTTACAAGTAAAGCGTGGATTGGCGTTGTATGGAGGGCCCCACAACACATTTTCAGTGCTTTAGCCAAACGTGCTTCCATGTGCTTCTGGTGTTTTAATGCTGTTAAAGAACTATTTTAGTTGAGTTTTGTTTTAATTTATAATAAGTTATGTGTTATTTTACAGGTATCTGCCTTGACTGGCAGGGGTGAGGGTCACAAGAAGAGGACAGGAAGCTGTGGGTTGTCCCTTAGTTTATCTTTTGTTTCACCGTGTTTGAGGTGCTGTTAGGGGTGTATTGTTCACAGTAATATATCTCATTAATATTTAAAATTTCTTATATGACAAAAAAAAAAAAAAAATTCTGATCTGCTTTTTTGGAGACTGTTGCTCTGGTGTAACTGCAAGGTTAGCATTGTATGATAAGTAACCTCTAAATAATGCAATAACACTCCCAAATCAGAATTAGGGGTGTTTATGTTGCTCTTCCCATGATGCATCCCTTACATTGAATGAAGAAAGCTAAAATAGATTAAAAAAAATAAGTAGATAAAATAAAATAGATCGTTTTCAAGATTATGCAGACCCACATACCAAGGTCAGTTTGAGCTAGGTTCACACTCCTTTTTTATAGATAAACTTCCTAAAACTTTCACATTGTACAACCATTTAAACCAGGCTTAACCCAGGACAGAATAAACATTTTCCTACCCCAATCTTAGGTCTGGCCGTCCTGATCAGAATGTGATGTGCTCCAAAGCACCTGTGACTCTGGGAACAGACTGACCTTTAACATCAGGACTCTCTCCAAATTCCATATCTGAGTAAAGAGACACTTACCTATGATTCCAGAGGATTCATCTGTCCTAACAGACAAACCGTTGAGTTGATTAATCCTGAAAATAGACTATCCAAAATGTTTTACTGTATACTGTACTCCCTTTTTTCTCTTTAATGTGTTATATTAATAAATAATTTAAATTTGTCTGAAGTGTTTTATGTAACTGACATAAATACATTGTTTATATTTTGAGTCACTGTAGTCAATTATTTTTCACAGTTTAAAATATAATTATGGCGGTTTTGGAACAAAGCCAAGCCTTTCCAGCCAAGCAAATGGTAAATGGTCTGTACTTGTATAGCGCTTTATCACCTTTCGGTCTCAAAGCGCTTTTAACATGGTTAAACTACTAAACGCAACTTAAACTACTCATCATTGTTATTTTAAAAAATATATACTTTTATATTCCCGTTATTCACTTTGAATACTAGCTATTGCACCCAGCCAGCAAACTTTCTTCTTTTTTTTTTTTTTTATGATTCTGTTCAGTTATTTTTCAACCCAAAACAACACCAGTTGTTTTCCCAGTAGCTGTGCAGTCAATCTCCAGACCCACACCCAGGCAGTAGCCTACCAACAAAAGAAGCCCAGATGGGACCCCAGCAATGGAACTGAACGCCCGCAGCACAGCACCAAACACCAGGAAAGAGGCTTGTCCAGACCACTAAAGTATCATCCAGTAGGCATGATCCTTACAAGTTTACGCTGATCTTTTTGGGTTGATATCTGATTGCTAATTTAGCAAATTCCTAAATTTGTAATTTATCCATTATCTAAGGAACTAAATCAGTTTTTCACAGCGTCATCATTAATTTTCCACCATCACTCTCTGATAGTTCAATTAATTCTGTTTCATTTTATCAATAATTCATTTGAAGAAATAAATATTCATATCTATCCTTGGTGTAAATATTCATCGATAAATCTCTTCTTTTACACCCAGCTGTTGTTTTGTATATTTTCTGGAACATATCAGAAGGAGGTCGCGTTTATGGAGAGGTCACGGCTTCAGATTAACCAACTGATACATTTTGTGTGTTAAAATTAAATCTTTCTTTAATGTTCGGAAGGTGGTATCCCAAAAATCGTAACTACAAATATTCATGATTGTTGCTTGATACCGCTGCAACAGTGTCAGCCAGCTGACAGGTTTATATACCTGTCATAAATGGTACAATAACGATGACAAATCTATTTATGTATATCCATATATTAAAATAGCAATACTTGGCATCTATGTATCAATAGCATATTGCCACTCAAAATATTGCGATACTATGCTGTATTGACTTTTCCCTCACCCCTCCGGAAAACAACAAAATAAATAATCTTCATATGACCTTTTATTTTAATTGTTAACATATTGAAACTTTAAGTCAAGAAACAGAGAGTACAAAAATAGCCAAAAGTACACTACAAAAGTACACTACAATAGCCAAAAGTACACTACAAGGAACCCCATACAAGAAATGTACAGCTGATAATTCTTGCAGCAAGTGAAGGCACCATCATATGAGTATGGTAGATAGCCTATACATGTATCAAACTTGAAGAGACTTGCATCCTCAGGGTACTAATGCCTAAAGTGTAATTGAACATTCACTTTGGACTTAATGTTCAACAGGTGGAAACAAAATATTCTACAGATATGCAGATATGTTGCATGACTAAATAAAAAAGAAAAGAAGAGAAATTAAATGACAGAGATGTTGGATTGGATGCTGTAGCAGACAAACAGATGCATTAATCAAAAAACACTGACTGCAGAAGCATTATTTTTACAGCAAATCGGGTGGGCTTAAGGCGTGACAGCAATGCAGCAAGTTTACATGTGAATAATGGCACAACATTAAAATGTCAGAAAAAACATGGTCTACAGATAAATCTCCGAAAACCCCTGCATTGGAAATAGGTTGCTAGGAAACAGATTAATTTCCTGTCATTGCTTTATAGTAACAAACACTGTAACAGGAAATAACCTTGAGCTGTTATGACAAGTTATGCTTTGTAAAGTACACTGATGTGCAATCCTGGTGTGTTTTGAGTGACTAAATGGCCTCCTTATATTTGCACAGAGACCAACTACTGCAACTAGATTTACACTAATTCAAATATGTATAACCTCAACTGAAAAACAAAACCTATGTATAACATTTACATAAATTGTTAAAGTAGCTCAAAGAGTGATAAAGAAAAAGTGATAAAGTGTTTTTCAAAAAGTCTCATGAAAAGAATAAAACCAACAATGAACTGACCTCATAGTTTGTCCGTTGTTGTCCAAACACCATTAAAAACGTGAATGAGGCACTGTTGCACTGCACATATTCCTTCAATAACATACACACACATTGTGTGGTTTGTTTTGACTTTTGAAAAAGCATCAAATGTATATCAATCCACAACAGAAAATAGTCCACAGGTAATGTACTGTTTGCCACTGCTTAAGACATATTTCTTAAAAACGGCAATGTCCTGCTGTTTTGGTAAATTATTGAGCTGTTTTGTCACATTAAACTGCCAGATTTTTCAGATTTTTGTCTTCAGATAAATTCAGTGGGCACTGAGGAAAGAATTAATGAGATCACATTTTTGACTGCTGATTTAGTTTTTTAATGAGGTTTGTTGACAACAAGAAAATACATAGCGCTACAGAATAACACCAGATCTCTGTTTTTGAGCATGTTGTTATATCATTCATTATTTATTGATTTACTGCTATTGAGAATGTTTGTATGTGTGATCATGCATGTGCTGTCAAGTCACATTCAGAATCAAACTTTTCCCACAGCAAACTGTTGCCATGGAGATTTAAGAGTTCAGCATGTCATGTTTCTCCATTTCTTTGGTCAGGAAATATGGACATGGTTGTATCTGTTAAATCAGGTACTGAAGAGTATTACACATAGCCAGCAAAATACAGTATCTCCATATCATATGCTGTTTGTTTATGTCTAGTTTATGCTTTATTTCCATTAATCAGTATGAGCTGATTATCTCATATAATATATATAAATTCAAGCTATAGATTTTTTTTCCATTGATACTGTTGTTCAAACGTGGCATGAATGCAGGAAAAGGCACAGGCTCAAGTCAGGCAGATAAATGGAGTGATAATTCAGAACACTCATTCCCTTTAATTGGTCACCATAGATAACATACTGTTCCATTTTTCCAAGTTAGCAAAATAAAGGGTTGTAAGTAATGAATTTTTAGTAATAAACTTAGTGGCCCTGTTGGCTCTGCTGATACTTTGGAGTCATCTGTGACTTAGTACCGCTTTAGAGTAAGTTGAAGAGTATTAAAAAACAAACTGTTGGCTGATGTTGATGTTTGAGTGCCAATATCCCAGGTCTATGTTATTATTGTATCATGTTTGCTCATCTTTATTCCACAAGGGGATAAAATAATAAATAAAATAAACATACAATAGAATTAAAGAAACAAATAAACAACAGGACACAGAAAAGAAAGGAGGGAAACTTGGCTAAATAGAAAATAAGTAGCACAAAGTAAAAAAATAAGCAAAGGAGGACACCTGGTGATCAAACACAGATATGACAAAGAAGCCTGGCCAAACTGATGGTCCAGAAGTGTCAAATAGTTAATAATCACCTTTAAATCTGACAGGATGTGAGGTAATAGTTAATCCAGTGTAACCGGACTTTACACTTTAAATCAAAACCAACTTTTCATGTAATCTAAAAGAGGTTAAATGGATTTTCAGAAACCATTGAGTTATTATACTCTGCTAAAGCTGAACATCAATTGCAATTATTGATTTAACCAATGTAAACCATACAGTATATGTCATACCTGTGCGGTCAAATAATCAATGCTTCCTGTTATAAATCAACATGGGCACTGTTTATAAAAGATAAGAGCTAGGCATTGTTCCCGTTCTAAAGTCTGACATAACACAGTCCTGAATGGGGAGGGACTTGTAGGGGAGCTTGAAATAAGTAATGCAACAAAGGTGCTCCAAACAGAGGACTGGCTGAAAATATCAACGTATGTAACTCTTCATTTTGTCAGAATATGTTTTAATTCTATACCATTAGAGAAAAAGCGTTAAATATGACATTCTGTATATATGTTATGTTGAACTTTTATGCTTCACACAATAATTGTGATCACATGCCGCCTCTCTGAAACCACTCCTCTTCCTGGAATGAATCTGTCCTAACCCCAGTCATCTTCCTGTTTTCCGACACAGCCTGTTCCATTCAGTTCAGATGTTTCCTACTCTGTGCCTCTTCTGCAGATCTGACAGTGTCCGGATGGGTATAACCAAACATGTTGTGAAATGAATACCCTGTAATTCAGATCAGCAAGGAACCATGAAGAAAGAAAACTGAGCAGTGGTTTCGGATCAGTTTATCCTGTGTGGGAAAGTGAAACTATTTCACATGCAGTGTTTTTTTTTAGTTGAAATGACGCAGCAGCAAAACCTGATGGACAAGAAAAAACTCTGCTGTTCGATCTGTTTGGATCTCCTGACGGATCCAGTAACTATTCCCTGTGGACTCAGCTACTGTAAGAACTGCATCGAAGTCCACTGGAATGAAGAGGATCAGAAGGAAATCCACAGCTGTCCTCAGTGCAGACAGACCTTCACACCGAGGCCTGCCCTGGTGAAAAACTCCATGTTAGCAGATTTAGTGGAGGAACTTGAAAGGACAGGACTCCAAGCTGCTCCAGCTGATCTCTGCTATGCCGGACCTGCAGATGTGGCCTGTGATGTCTGCACTGGGAGAAAGCTGAAAGCTGTCAAGTCCTGTCTGCAGTGTTTGGTCTCTTACTGTGAGCTACACCTCCAGCCTCACTATGAATCTCCTGTATTTGAAAAACACAAGCTGGTCGACCCCTGCAAGAAGCCTCAGGAGAACATCTGCTCTCATCATGGTAAAATAATGAAGATTTTCTGCCGCACTGATCAGCAGTGTATTTGTATTCTCTGTGCCATGGATGAACATACTGACCATGACACAGTCTTAGCCTCAGCAGAACAGGGTGAACGGCAGGGAGAGATCGCAACAAGTCGACAAAAGATCCAACGAAGAATACAAAACAGAGAGAAGGAAATGAAGGAGCTTCAGGAGGAGGTGGGAGTGATCAATTGGTCAGCTGATGAAGCTGTGAAGAACAGTGAGAAGATTTTCACAAAGCTGCTCCATATTATCAAGAAAAGAAACTCTGATGTGAAGCAGCAGATCAGATCCCAGCAGAAAACTGAAGTCAACCGGGTCAAAGAGCTGAAGAAGAAGCTGCAGCAGGAGCTCACTGAGCTGAGAAGGAAAGACGCTGAGCTGGAGCAGCTCTCATACACAGAGGACCATGCTCAGTTTCTACGCAAATATTCCTCATTGTCATATCTTAGTCAGTCCACAGACTCACCTGTCATCAATATCCGTCACCTGCTGTACTTTGATGATGTGACAGCGGCTCTGTCTGAGGTCAAAGATAAACTACAGGGCATCCTTAGTGACGTATTGAAAAATATCTCGCTGACTGAGACTAAAGCGTGCATTTTGCTGCCACAAGGAGAACCCGAGACCAGAGCTGAGCAGTTACAATACTCAAAACAGCTCACACTGGATCCAAACACAGTAAACACATGCCTGGCATTGTCTGAAGTGAACAGAAAAGTAACAGTGATGAGTGAAAAGCAGTTATATTCCAGCCATAAAGACCGATTCACTGACATGTTTCAAGTCCTGAGTGAAGAGAACCTGAGCGGACGCCATTACTGGGAGGTGGAGAAGAGCAAATATGAAATTTCAATAGCAGTCGCGTACAAGGACATCAGCAGAACAGGGTATGAAAGTGGATTTGGAAATGATAACAAATCTTGGGCTTTGGAGTGTTTCACCGACACTTACGAGTTCAGACATAACAGAACCAGCACTTTTATCTCAGCCCCTCGGTCCTCCAGAATCGGAGTGTACCTGGATCACAGAGCAGGTATTTTGTCCTTCTACAGCGTCTCTGACACCATGACTCTCCTCCACAGAGTCCAGACCACATTCACTCAGCCGCTCTACCAGGGACTTGGTATTTTTGGTTCAGATGGTAGTGGAGCAGCTGTTGAACTCATACATGTGGTTTGAATCCACACCTTTAAATAGATTCAACTTACTTCATGATTCAGTGGTTGATGATTTGATTCATTTGTCATTTTAATTTAATTTGTGTAATGTATTCAATGATCAGGAAACTATAAACTGGACTTGTCCAATAATTACCTAAACATAAGCCAACAAAATACATATTACAATAGACATAAGTATGGGCTTTGACTCCTCAGTTGGTTCAGGGGAAGTTTGCAGTTGTTCTCCTTTATTTGAGAGCCCAAAATGTGGTAAATTTTAGACTTGTGAGAAGTGGGGGTGTTAAAAAAAATAACCTGCTCAGCATTAGTTATGTCATGTTCCATGGTAATACTTTCATATAAACATATAAACTGCTGTTTTGATTATTAAGAGAGAAATCCTCAATCAATTCATGGTTGCATATACAGTCATCCAAGAGTAGAGATGGGATTTGATCCAGAAAATTACAGCACATCAATGTAGCTCAAGAGTCTGTATCTGTACACTAATGAAGTCTGTTTTACAAAAGTATTAGCTTCAGGTGCAAACTTTGCATCAGATGGGCAGTTATGAGAGAAAGAAGCCAAAGTGCAGTTAATACATTATATTTCCTCTATATACATAATGTATTTTTTTTAATCATTTGTACAGTAAGGGGAATTGCTTTGAATCTGTCGTGATTTAACACATTCAAATGTTCATTCTTACTTGTGTTCTTTTATTTGAGTAAACATTTGCACTTTTATATCTGGTTAAAGTACCAAAAAAAACGTTATTTTTTTTTTTCAATGATTTATGATCATTGTGTACAACACGAAAATAACATTGCTGATAAACTTTGTATTGTCAGTTTGGCTTCCCTTGACTATGATGTTCACCAATGACTGCAAGGTTTGCCGTACTTAGGCTACAGGTTTAAGGTCCTTAGATGTATAGGCCACGTACACTTCAAGACATTCAAATCTCTTTGTAAGATTTATCTGACAGTTGTATAATGATTGCAAAACAATTTCATGCATTGTTATAAAAAACCAACAGTAATCAAATTTACCACAACAGTTCAATTTTATTATCATTGTAACTCAATAGTAATATAATTAATATGACTACTTTTACTTTTAATTTTAAAAAAATTATATTTAAATGCATGACTTCACCGGTCACCATCATTATTATGTAGGACAATTATTATTTTGACTTAGGCCACAAAATGATTTAAGAATTTATTACATTTTAAAAAACGTCGATTTACAAAATCACCCTAAAACTATTTTATTTAATGTGATTACATACAAAACATAATATAACATGGAAAAAGACTGAATAGCGTCCCTACATCGATTTTCTCTTTTTCTTAAACACTCGAAAGATAATGGGAACATGTTGTTAGCGTCACCAGCACGGAATGTTTTTGGTGTAGCACTTCCAAACACGGAAGAGAAACGCTACATCCCGCTCGGGTTCTGTTTTCGTCCTCTCTCCGGGCAGAACACTTACTTTAAGCAAAAACTATGGCAGTGAGTGCCGTCCACCTGGAGTCAGACGCCTTTCTGGTGTGCATGAACCATGCGTTAAGCACCGAAAAGGAGGAGGTGATGGGTTTGTGTATCGGAGAAGTGGAAACCACCCGAATCGTCCACGTACACTCAGTCATCATCCTCCGCCGCTCGGACAAGAGGAAGGACCGGGTGGAGATCTCCCCGGAGCAGCTGTCGGCGGCCTCCACGGAGGCGGAGCGGCTGGCCGACATGACCGGCAGGCCGATGCGAGTCGTCGGTTGGTACCACTCCCACCCGCACATCACTGTGTGGCCCTCACACGTGGACGTGCGGACCCAGGCTATGTATCAGATGCTGGACCAGTGTTTCGTTGGCCTCATATTCTCCTGTTTCATCGAGGACAAGAACACGAAGACGGGCCGCGTGCTGTACACCTGCTTCCAGTCCGTACAGGCCCAGAAAGGCTCGGAGTACGAGCGGGTGGAGATCCCTGTCCACGTCGTCCCCCGCGACGCTATCGGCAAAGTGTGTCTGGAGTCGGCAGTGGAGCTGCCGCGGATCCTGTGCCAGGAGGAGCAGGACACCTACCGCAAGATCCACAGCCTGGCGCACCTGGACCCCGTCACCAAGATCCACAACGGCTCGGTGTTCACCAAGAACCTGTGCAGCCAGATGTCGGCGGTAAGCGGGCCGTTGCTGCAGTGGCTGGAGGACCGGCTGGAGCAGAATAAGCAGAGCATGGTGGAGCTGCAGCAGGAGAAAGAGAGGCTGCTGCAGGATCTGGCAGCTCTCTGAGCCAGAGGACACACTAGTTGTACAGAGGATGGGAACATTAGGCTCTTCTTGTTCTTGCTGACCAGGCTGTGTTGGGTATCAAACCACAGAACGAAATACTAAGTGAAAGTGTCCCTAATGTGGAGTAGGGCTGAGTGCTAGTCCCTAAAACAAATAATCCAATATTTCAGGGTATTTAAGCGAGAACAATATTCTTGATAATATTACAACATTTTGAATCATTAATATCAAGAACATGGGGCTGGGCAATATATTGATATTGAATCCTGATGTGACACTAGATATCAATTTTAGATATTGTAATATGATAAGCTGCACAGCAAAGTGGTGTCATTTTCCGGAGTTACATGACTGTTCATAGCTGTTCTGTTATTCACCTTTTCCCTATTATAACCACATTACTGATAGTTATTTATCTAAAATCTGATCTGATCATGATATTGAGGTATCCTAATATTCGATTTTGTCCATATTGCCTAGCCTTACAAAGTTACACAATCGCAAAACAAAACAAAAAAGGGTTGAAGCTGTTAAAGCAGTCTGTACGTTTGGCAACAAAAAGCGCATTCAAGACGGTCTCATTTGGTCATTTGCAAAATGTAAACAAGGATGTATCACCCATCCACCTCTAATGGAAACTACTGCTTAGCTAGAGGGCATGCTGATGGTGTAAAAACATAAATCCCTGAATGAGATTCAGCTGAGCCTACTAATGGACGATAGATGAAGATAATGTGCCTTTGGACTAATTAAAGTGTCATTGTCGATACTGTATATGGAGGTTATGGGATGGAAGGTATGTGTGGGTTGTTGCTGTGTCACACCCACCACCTCTAATGTCATGTGATTCTTGTTCGCATCATTTACTGTTTATATGCTTGGTCCTTTTTGTTTTGCCATGTCTCATCCCAGTTTCCAAGAGAGCACCATTCAGATGTGACCAATGTGTGCTACTCCTCTGGGAAATGTTCAACTGTAAAATAAAACTATGTTTTGTGATCTTCCCCAAAGATACTCAGACTTCACTGATGCTCCAAAACAAAGTCTTTAGTTCTGAAATAACAGGGTCATAATACTTACTGTTGTAAGTGTAATAATGTCCTGTTTTGATCACTTATATTACACAATATTGATACACAGTATTTGTTGAGTGCAACTGAAACTATTGAGAGTTTTTTTATTTTCCTTGTTTTACTATTCTACATTTACAGAAATAATTAATCATTATTTTACAGCTGCTGGTCACACTTCATATGCAGTTTGAAGACCTTAGTGTTTAAATCTTATGTTTAACAGGACTTGCTTGTGCAAATGACCAATGTAGAAAGCTAAGCTATTATTCCAGCAGTTCTAGATTTGTGTTAGTTGAGATTTGGCGCCTAATGACAGAAGAATATTGTCACATTACCAGGTTTACTTGTAAACACAATACAACAACATCTGAGTCAAAGCCGGTCATCACTGGAGACTGGATACCAGTGTTGTCTAATATACAGTTATACAAGATAGTTATTATTCATTTGTAGTCATGATATAAACCATAAATGCAGTATAAGCTGCTGGAAATACAGCTTTCATTTGAATGTAGCTCTTTACTGCTTTAACCACTCTATTGAAACCTGCAACTTGACCCAAGAACAAACACTCTTCTTTCACTTATTTCTGAAATAAAATATATATTTATTTACTGACTGATTATCGGCATGTAACTATCTTTATATTACTTTTCTGAAACTATTTACATAGTTAAAGAAACAAAATTAAAAAAAAACTATGATCAACTATTCAGCTGTGATAAAAGAAACACTTGTAGTGCCATTAAGACTCAGAAAAAAAGAGCGGAAATATTATAGAAACAATTTCAATATACACCAAACATATTAACAATGGAGAATGCATAACAAGTACATGCTCAGTAATTACAATATTTCTCATGGTAATGATGATATTTAGACAAATTCTGGTTCTGACGCATTTATTGTATTGCTATAACGTTGAGCTAACAAAAGAATCTGCTTTTTTTTCCAAGTAGATTTAAATAAATGAATGAAGAACATTTTACGATTGTGGATACATTTATTGGTACCCTTCCTTGAAAGAAAGAAAGATACTACAATGTCCTATAAATGACTTTAAACTGGCAAAAGTAATCAGCATCTTTCATTCTTTGTTCCATATTTAATCAAATCTGACTTTACTTTTGATTTTCGTTTAAACATAATATTTTGAACAACAAAACAAACAAGAAAATATTTGATGGGACCCTTTAACCTAATGTTTTGTTGCCCAACCTTCAGAGGCAATCGCCGCAAACAAATAACGTCTGTAACTCAGTGGGACTTCTGCACCTGTTAGCAGGCAGTTTGGTCTCGTCTTCCAGAGCAAACTGTTCCAGCTGTCTCAGGTTTGAAGGGTGTTTTCTCCAGACTGCATGTCGCAGCTCTTTCCATAGATGTTTGAAAGGATTCAGATCAGGGCTCATATAAGGCCACTCCAGAATAGGAGGGCCTATAACCTGTAACTGAGACAGCTTTCTGACCCTGCGCAGCACATTTTGCTACAGAATGTCTTGGTAGTCTTGAGATTTATATGTGCTCGGCACAGATTTAAGGCAGCAAAATGGCCCTAAAACCAGAACTGAACCTCCACTACTTGAACAGAAGTTATGGTGTTCTTTTCTTGAAAAACATCATCTTTTTGTCTATGAATACAGAGCTGATGTGACTTAGTTTTGTCTCATCTGTCCAGAGGAAGTCCTCCCAAAAGCTCAATGGCTTGACAATAAGCATTTTAGCAAATTCCATTCTTTTTTCCTTTAAGTTTTTCTTTCAAATGTGGAGTCTTCCTGGGTCGTCTTCCACTGGTATCATTGCGCTCAAAATGCTGCAATCAGACACTGATGTACTTAGAACTTGGAATTTGGCATTTATTTGGAAGTTTTCCTTGTTTTTTTTTTGTCTGCCATTTCCACAGTCTGTTCAATCTGGAATCGATTTTCATCTTGCAGCCACATCCAAGCAACTTCACTCCAATCCCATTTATCCTAAACTTGCAAATAATATTTGCTAATAACTGTAGTCACAAGGATATCAAGCCACTTGTCTTAAAGCCTTTCCTTTTAAACATGCTTGTCTGAAATCGTCTTTCTGATCAGACCACTCTCTGCTTTACTTTCTTTGGTCCATGTTCAGTGTAGCGCACACAATAATACCAAACAGGAAAGTAACCACCTTTTTTAATTTAAATAGGCTAAATAATTGAATACAAGATTGAAGACATGTGTGATACTAATTGAAGAAAACAGTCAATTTAAAATATCAATATAACCCAGTTATTTCTCTTCTTATCTGGGTGTACCAACAAATCTGCCAAGGCCATTTTAGACTATTCTTTTTAGAAGAACCTGTTACGTATACCATAATATCTACCCACAACTGTATCTAATAATGAAGTGGATTTTTTTTTATTTTTTTTTTCCCAAAAAGTCATCTTCTCCGAGACAAAACATTCTGGAAAAACCTTTTTCTGGCCATTGTGTACCAACATAATTCAGGAACAATAGGGGCGATTGAGACTGTATTTCACATTCATCTCAGATTCTGAATTGTCAACACTAATGTCCATCTAGAAATTGTGGTGACTGGTGATTTTATCTATAAAAGTGAATTACTATTTTACACCTGGGTTATTACCATAATATAATAATAAAAAAATAATAACTTTATTTATATAGCACCTTTAAAAACTGAATTTACAAAGTGCTCTACAGAGAAGCAAAACATAGTCATACATAAGTCAAACATATGTGCCACTCAGCCGCTATAATCAGGGTATGAAAATGATCGTGTAAATAGACTGCGCCTACTCCAGACAGTTTCGGCATACATCGGTTACGCTCACGAACATACCCAAAACTTAAAGTCGGTAGAACGCATTGCGTCGAGCCGCGCCATTGGCTGGTGGTACGTGACGTAACATTTTCAATCAGCCGCCATATTAGGAAGCCAACCCCCTCTTTCATGCGGTTAATGACAGACAGGATACACGTCTTGGCTATTTCTTTTTCCGCAGGTATCGGTTTGTCGTTGAGCGCTTCAATAGAATTTGATACACTCGCACAAGTGGTCTGTTGGTTTTGTTTGGTTCTTTAGCCACTTCTCTACTAATGGCGACTGCGGCTGCAACTCCTACCGGTCAAAGAAGCACGTGTGGCAGCGGCGCACCATGGAGCCCGACCAGGATAACCAGGCTGCAAGAGAAACAACAGCTCAGGGACCTCAACGACCGTCTCGCCGTTTACATAGACAAAGTTCGTAGTTTGGAGTCTGAAAACGATGTACTGCACCTACAAATTAACGAGAAGGAAGAAGTGAGGAGTCGGGAGGTGACCGGGCTGAAAGCGTTGTATGAGACGGAGCTCGCCGACGCCAGAAGGTGTTTGGATGACTCCTCCAAAGAGCGGGCCTGGCTGCAGATCGAGTTGGGAACATTCAAATCCGACCATGAGCAGCTTCTACAAAAGTAAGCCCCTGACACTTTAATCAGGTTATTCGGTCTTAATACGAACCGGACCTCAGGATCATTATTAGGATAATCAGCTTCAGGCTGTTTTGCATTTTTGACTGATCATGTAGATCGCAAAAAACAAAACAAAACTTAAACTACTAGTGGGACATTTGAAATACTCGTTGGGGTCCTAAGCAGGAGTCTTAGTTTGCTAATGCATTGACCTGGCTTTGCTTTAGAGCCATTGATAGTTAAGTACAAACACTGGTGCAGTATGGAGTATTTCGGTTTTATTCAGTTTATTATGGTGTACAAGTGTACAACATAATGTCATCATCTATATTTAATTGATCGGATACTGGGTCTTGTGTTTGTACACAAAGCTCCTATGTATTAACCAATATGAATGGGCGTATATTGACATACATCCCACAGAACTCAACAGCAGCAACACGATGTCTACTAAACTATGACTCGGTCTATAGTGGACCAGTTGTTTGCACATTATGTAAATGATTACAGAAAAATGGGTTTACACAGAATTCAAGAGCTCTACTTTGCTAGGAGTGCTGCACAATTTATTTTGTATGATAAACTTTATCACAATGCCGGGCTCTCATTGTTATAGCTGTCAGCCATAGTTCAGACCAGCACATCCGGGAACTTTGGCTTCCAGAAACGTCCCCGCCCCCTTTTGGGGGAAAACATTGGCCTCTCTCCATTGACATCAATGTAAAATAGCCTTACTTAAACCAATCTATTGTAAACCATCAGGTCAAAATTACTTTAAGAATGACACTGTGGCACTATGTCTAGGGGTTATATTTGCCTCTGCCTGCCAGAGAACATGCTGGATAAATGATAACGTTTAATTTCATCCCTCCTTAGTCACATCACTGCAGTCTTCCCTTCTATAGAGTGGTGCCATAGAGCCCTTCCATCAGGATCTTTTTTAGGACATAACGGGGAGATGACTTGCACCAACATCATTGTTGGGGCAAATAACTACACAGCAGCTCTTCGGCATAGTGTTATTATTTAAACCCATTAGTTTAAAGCAGATGTTTGAAGAAAAGTCTCAACTTCCTCCATTGCTCTCAACGCAATCTGCAAATCTTCATCCAGGAACTAAGGATCAAATTACATTTTTTTTATTATTATTATTATTATTTTTTTTTTTAAACTATCTAGCGTCTTCTACGGCAGGTAGAGTGAAAATACAATACCTAAACACAGTGCCGCCGTGTCGTCTTTCAAAGTCATTCTGATCCAGTGGTTCACAAGGGATTGATTTAGTAAGGCTATTTTACGTTAAAGTCTGTGGAAAAAGTCCCAATGTTTTCCTCCAAAAAGGGGCGTGGTGATCAGAACCCGCCCCTGGATGACCAGATGCAGGTCTGATCTATTGGTTTCCATCAGCGCAGCCCCAGCAGCAGTTACTCGCAGCTGTTAACTTAAAGAACATGAATATAACTTAAAGAACATCATCAGATCATGTGGGGTGTTTCCTCCTGAAAGTGTGATTCAGCTGCATTTTCAGAAATAAAGTGCCTGTTAGTTGAACTCTGTCATTAATAGTAGAATGTGTCCTACCAAGTTATTTTTTTCCAAACAGAAGCAAAGCAATATCACCCCTTCCAGATGCATTTATTTTCATGTTGCTTTGGCTGCAACCAATGTAGCTTAAAGCAACTTTGATTTCATGAGCCTATGCATGACAATCAATAGTTCGATAGATGTAGCAGACACACTGAACAGCATATTGTGCATTCTTGAAAGATGTGTTTTCCCTACAACTGTTGTTCAGCCTGGGGAGTCAGGTGTGGAGGTGGGGAGTCTGTTGTTGAACAGAGGATGTATTTTTGTTTCTGTGGGTGGGGAAAGTTGGTGGAGTCATGCACTCTGACAACAGAACAAAGGTGGCACTGGCAGCCTTGTTTGAGTCCATGTGCTTTTGCCCATTAGATAACTTTGTCTATTTATTTTAGCAATTTATCTTGATTGTGGCTAGAGGTCCACAAATAATTGATTTGGCTGATTAATTGGCACTTGATAGATGGTTTTAAATATGATCCATGTCTGCACAACTGATAGTCGCCAATGGCTGCACATCCTCCACCAAAGACAGCAGGAATGTACATCAGTTTTGCGTAGAGGTTCCATACACAAAGTAAGGGAATGTCATTGTGTACCTGAGATCAGAGGCATGTTGGCCATCAGGCATGACAGGACAAATCCCAGTGGTCTACTGCGCTGGTGGACTGTCAACTGTTATTGACACTCATTTCCATACAATTTGTCAAGGTAGATTATATTAGTGATAACTTTTTCATGAAGCAATTATTTGATCCATGAAAAAAATATTATTATAGCAATAAGAAGGAAAAATAATGCCCTAAACCTTTGCGGTCCCAAGGTAATCAACGTAATCAACCAAATCACACCTCAAGATGTTCTGTTACTAATGATAATTCAGAGATACAAAAAACGGCATGCAAAATAGGGGTGCAACCATGTGAGTGTTTCACGGTATGATGACTGTCTCAGGAAATATCATGGTACTCAGTATTTACCATTTCTTATTGTCAATTAAAATTACCCTTAGAACCCGATAGACACAAATTGCATCCAATTCCCACCCCTTCTTCTCAGTTGAATCACAGTCCAACTTTATAGGCCTCGACACCTTCTGGCCCTGACAGACCGCTATGTAGAAATCTCCCGGCAGGGAGCACTTTGCGAGTGCACGAAACCTTTGCTTGCATGCGGCACAATAAAACATTTTTCGTACACATTTGTGCTTTACCTCCACTGCTACAGCTCAATCCTCGGAGACACACTTGATTAGATTCCCAAATATTTTCTGGGCAGTTTATACATTCCTGTGTTGTCCTTGAAAACAATTTAAGAAACAGCATTCTTATTGGAACATGTTGGTTTTATCGTATATTGCTGTAAAAGTGTCTCGGGTATTTCTCATGCACTCATAGTCTAGCTGAGCATGTTACATTCACTTTGGGTGAAGGCAGGGTACACCCTGGACCACTGACCGTATATAAAAGTGGTCTGAAAAATGAGGCAGATGCGGAAGGGCCTTAAGATGTGATACCACTAGGTTACACTAGAGGTTGGCTCCAAAAAACGTCAGCTCCACTTTTTATGAAACATAGCAGAGGAGATCGAGTGCAACCGTCAATAAAACGCTCACACTGAGCTGAAATTAAACGGGTGCACAGATATTAAGTTGATACCATAATATTTTTTTCTGTTATAGGTGTACAATTTATTTTTCAGACAATGAAACACTGAATCTGCATTGTAGTATGTAACATTACTTTTTGTTTAAATTTGTTTATACACTACTGTTATTTACCTGACTGTTGCTGATTGTTTAAGGAAATTCACCGGCCACTACACAGAATTACACGTATTTGGCGGATGGAAGGTATTAGTTTCCAACCCTGGTGCATACATAGAGTGCATACATAGAGTCTTCCTCCTAGCAATTTGCAGTCATGTTGTCTTCCAATAGTGATGCTCAGGAGTATCGCTGAACTATACCAACTAACAGTAGTTGGTACTGCTCCACCTTGTAGATTTAAAGGCTGCACCCACATTTTGAGCTCCAAAACGAGGGAAATTGAAGTTTTCCAAAGGTCTCATGGAATAAGGCTTTTCTAGCCCCCTGTAGAATGAAGAGAATTGAACGAAGACCGGTGACGTCACTACACAGACTACATTGTGACGTTAACAAATGTTATAAAAACTAAGGAAAGGTGTTTCTGGATCATGTTTATATATTGTTTATTCTTTGCATGGTAGAGTTTTAACCTGCATTTGTGGATGTAGTGATGAACTGTATTCACAGACAATGTTTGTTTTTGTTCTTAGAAGTTTTTCTTAGCCCAGACTAAGATTTCCTCAAGACATTTGTGTCTGTTTTTAATGTAGTGCTGCCTGAGGGCCCGAAGATCACAGCCATCCAACATGGGTTGTCAGCCCTGTCCTTTGCGTACAGAGATTTCTCCAGATTCTCTGAATCTTTTAATGATATAATGAACTGTAGATGTTGAAATCGGCAAATTCTTTGCAATTTTACGTTGAGGAACATTATCCCTAGATTGTTGCACTATTTTCCCATGCAGTCTTTTCACAGTGATGAACTTCTCCCCGTCTTCGCTGCTGAGAGTGCTGTTTTTATACCCAATCATGGTACTGATCTGTTGCCAATTAACCTAATTAGCTGTAAGATGTTCCACCACGTGTTTCTTTTATCTTTACCCAACTTTTCCACTCATTTATTGCCCTTCTCCCAACTTTTTTTTTTAGATTTGTTGGCATCAAATTCAAAATAAGCACATATTCTTCATAAAATAATAACATTTCTCTGTTTCAACTTTTGATATGTTGTCTTTGGTATATTTGCAATTAAGTATCGATATATGGGATTTTCAAATCATTGCATTCTGTTTTTATCTACATTTTACACAGCGTCCCAACTGTTTCGTAAATGGGGTTTAATATACATGTGTCTGTGCAGCTGTCACACACACACATAAATAACCTTGTCTTGCACTTCTACTTATTTATGCCTGACTGTTCCATTGTCATCCATATATACTCATCATGCCTTGTCCACCTTCCAGCTACAACAAGAAGGACTCTGAGGCAGCAGGAGCGCAGGCCAAACTTAAGGACTTGGAGGCTCAGCTGAACTCGAAAGAGGCCATGCTGGCTACTGCGCTGTCTGAGAAGAGGTCCCTCGAGGCCACACTGGCTGACCTGCAGGACCAGCTCCAGGAGGTATAGCACTGCTGTGGCTTGAAAATGATCACATTTTGAAAAAAATCATCTTTGCCCATTTACCTCCTCCTTTGGAACATTAATTTTCCATTTGTCTAGACTTGATTTTAAAGCACTGCCTGTTGTTTTGATGTGTTGTCAGCTGGATACAGGTCTTGCTCAGGCCAAGAAGCACCATGCAGATGAGATGCTCCTGCGCGTTGACTTGGAAAACCGCTGCCAGAGTCTGACTGAGGAATTGCACTTCCGTAAGAGCATGCATGACGGGGTGAGAATCATTCTTCTTATTAAGTCACAGTAGATACAACTCTGGTGCAGACTATATGGCATACAGTGTAAATGACTTGATGATGCAGAGCAGTTGTGTGACTTAGTTCTGAATCCATTATAATCTGAACTGTGGTTCTGAGTGCTGTAGCTGCAGAACGGTGTTCTCCCGTTCGATCATTCTCCTTTCTTTGTTGTCAGTGGTAGTTTTTTTGTTTGTTTTTTTAACTGAAGTTTAGTTCGTTAGTATTGAGGTGGAAAAGACATGGATACATGTACAATACTTTGTTGTTGGATATATTCATTGTTGATTTGGCTCTGTTCATAGGATCTATTGTCAAGATGAAAACATTTTGAACATCACCAGAGTCATTCTTTAACATCCGCTAGATGTGACTCCCTGAGACTTAAGGAAATGCTGTTGGAGAAATGGAGCCACAACCGCATGATGACAATGAGTTTAAATTAGGGTTATGTGTCTTATTTGTTTGTTTTGTTCCTTTAAATGAATGAATCACTTTCTTTTATATTTCATTTATTTTAACAGACTAACTTTAAGTGAACAGGATCATCAAACCTGAAAATACAGTCTGAATAATGACTGTGTGCTGTGCTACAGGAAGTGAAGGAGGCCCGGCAGCGGTATGAGACACGACTGGTGGAGGTGGATTCTGGACGGAAGGAAGAGTATGAATATAAACTAACTCAGGCCTTGGCAGACATGAGGGCTCAGAATGAGGAGCAGATCCAGATCTACAAGGACAACATGGAGAGCACCTACGTATCCAAAGTATGAACACACACACTCTCTCTCTCTCCATATGTGTTCAATTAATGTTTACCCATTATAATCCATTATATGTGAAAAGGCCTCTGTAGGAGGAGAAATGTGGACTGACTGTCTCGTACAGTGAAAGGTAATAACATATCTCCACATCTGCCCCCATATCTTGGGGGGCAAGTGTGGGGTTAATCGCCCCATCTCTGATCTCAGATGGTCCTGGACATCCAGGAGCGAACAGCCCAAACACGGGTTACAATCCCAGAAACACTCCAAGAAATAAATGCAGAACTTGGACAGCAAAGCTGTTGTCTAGTCCTTGGAGTGTTAGTGTAGTGTTTATTCAAAACCATAATGCTTAGTAAAGCAATGAAAATAATTGTTCAAAACTTGTATTATTGAAAAATATAATTATAGATTGAGTACTATAATATAACCAATTATTTGTCGGCATGTCGGCACTCGTGAGTGCGTAAGTGTGCTCTTGAGTGCATAGATTCTTTTCTTACCCAAGAACAAATCCCAAATAAGACAACATTGTGAATGCCGGAATCTTTATAAAAACTGTTAGTATAAATTTCTTCTTGAGAACAGTTGGTAAATGAGGCCCACAGAGAGCAGGAAATGTGGCTGTGATTGAGGAGTATGTGAATATAGGGGGGACAAGTTCGTCTTTGTTAGTTACTTGGCTGTGACTGACTTTGACGGTGACAATCTTTCAGACTGTGTTTGATGCACTATGTTGAAATAGAAGGTTGTTTTTCATTTGCGGTTTTTTTTTAAAATTATTATTATTATTTTTTACTTTCTTTCTTACTGCATGAAAATTAAAAACAAACCTAAGGCTTGATAAAAGGAAATAATTATTTGTTTGACTTCACTCAGGTGGTCAAGAAAATACTACAAGCATACCTACTCCATAATAAACATTAAGATGATATTGCCAAAATACTATCATAGGCCTTATTTCGTATTTTCACAAAGCAGTTAAAATCATCTATGCAAGTAATAAACAATCTGTCATGAATTTTTTTTCGCAGTAAATTAAAACTGCAACATAACAAACAGCACTTCGTGCATGTCAGGAAATGACAGACACCGCACATTTCCTCTTTTTAGAGTGTGAGAAGGAAACCGTGTTGAGAGAAACCGTGTTGACGCTGCCGACCCTCAAACCATATTTGTGTTTGTCTCCAGCTTGAAGACCTGCATTGGTTATCCGAGACGAACGGAGCATCAGCGAACATGGCCAGAGAGGAGCTCCGAGAGTCCGCCCTGAGGATAGACAGCCTCAACACCCAGCTGGCAGGACTGCAAAAGGAGGTTGACATTTTATCTTATTCTTAAAGTTTTTATTTTTTGCACAGAAATTAGAATTTGTTTCTTAAGCAGCAGAATTTAAAAACCCTGTAAAAGCCAACAAAGTTGGCAACTGCACTTACAAAAGTCTTAGTGTGCATGGTGTGTTAAGATAAAGCCAACTCCCTTTAGATCAGTGCTGACCTGAAGATACCCCACCACCCATTTATGATATGGAATTCCAGAGCTGACCACGAATAACAAATTATCTGTTTGTTGTGGCATACGAGTACCATAACAACAATATTATGAATATAAAAAAGAAAACGATAAAGAAAATATCTTTTTTTTTTTTTTTTTTAGATTGACAAGTTTATTTTTCCAACATAATGCTATTTAGAGTGAAAACATCTCCAGAATAAATGCATTTAATTATTGTTAAGCTGTTTCCATTATCCATAAATTCATAAATGTTTAATATGCAAAATAGTTCATGCTAGCCTATGTCTTCATTTGACAATGTGTGAATTAAGGTGCTTCTTACACACTCACCTTATTGCCAAAGCTTTGTTCAAGGCAGCTTCCCACTTTGGTGTATGAGCATAGAATGCATAATGTTGGTATAGAATCCTGTGAATTAGCGAGATGTTTGGCAGATAGCGATATCGAGTCAGTCGACCCTTGCAGTGTCATTCTCCTGTTATGGCACTTTGTGTGTTCTTTAAAAAGTCATCAGAGCAACAGCAATTATGACATTTTCTTATCTATCTTTTACCAAAAAAATCATGCTTTTTAAAAAAATATATATATATATTTTTTAAATTCCTTCCATAGCTAGCATTCACACCAAAGGCTGTTGAGGCATTTTGCTTCAGGTAATGGTGGGATGTGAAGTGTAGTGTAAACATTAGAGAAAAACGTTGACTAAACAAATACACTCTCAGCTGTGTTACTCAGCAATGTTTCACAGAAGGTTGAATTTTTATTGTGATACTTTTTACTAAAGTAGATCTGAAAGCTTGTAAAATGACACAATAGACCTTTTAGTCTTTGCCAGTTCTGTGACAGTTGTGCAACATTTCCATCTCCGACTGTGACCTTCTTGTATACATTCAGAATCATGGATGGCGTGAGCGTATAATGGAGCTGGAGGCAGCTCTGGCACAGGAGAAAGACATGAGTCGCATGCTGCTGGCAGAGAAAGACCGCGAGGTAGCTCAGATCCAGGCCAAGATGCAGCAACAGCTGAATGAGTACGAACAGCTGCTGGATGTTAAACTAGCCCTGGACATGGAGATCAATGCCTACCGCAAACTTCTGGAGGGAGAAGAAGAAAGGTAAGGACCCACAAAGTTGCGCTTGCATAGTTACATTTCTTGTCTTCTGGCAACACATGTTGAGGCGCTTTAGTGGCCTGGATATCGAGAGATAACTGCGGCGTTTCCCTCCCCTAGACTGAAGCTGTCTCCCAGTCCTTCATCTCGCGTCACAGTGTCTCGAGCCTCATCCAGCAGTCACAGCGTGCGGACAACTCAGGGAAAGAGGAAACGTGTCGACGTGGAGGAACGGGAAGCCAGCAGCTCGGTGTCCATCGCTCACTCTGCTTCAGCCACAGGATCAATTTGCATCGACGAGATTGACACGGATGGCAAGTTTATGTGCTTCTACAACAGCGGAGTTGAGGTGAGCTCCTGAGTTTTTGTGTATTAAATGCTTTTATATGCTTCATGTACATCTTTTATTTTGAGATGTGGTGTAATTTTTGTGTATTAAATACATGTCTTTGTTGCGTTAATGACTGTCTGTCTATCTCAGGACCAAGCTATGGGAGGTTATGAGATGATTAAGACTATTGGAAATACTACAGCCACCTACAAGTTTACACCCAAATATGTCTTGAAGGCTGGCCACAAAGTGATGGTAAGCGTTTGTCTGTACTTAAATTGTTATAATTTTCAACTGTAAGCATGTGGCACGTTAGGAATCCTCTTGTCCGACAGAAATTATAAATGTCATATCCAGGTTTGAGTCATTTCTATCATACAATTTTGTTTTTAGAAATTTAGAGAGAAAGAAGTTTTTCCTTTTCTTCCTTTAGTGGTCTGACAGTGTAGCGAGCCAGCAGACACACAGAGACACCATTTTGTGCATGTTCTTGGTCACTCAATGTGATATTACATTGAATATAAGGGCTTTTCCGTCCGCTGTGAGTAGATTTGGGCATCCGATGCTGGTGTGAGCTCCAAACCTCCCACAGACCTGGTGTGGAAGAACCATTTCTCTTGGGGATCAGGGGAAGACGTCCATGTCGTGCTGATCAACCCTCAGGGAGAGGTGACATCATCCACACACAAACATCTATCCACCATCTCAAAGTCATGTCACTCCCTCAGTGCTCTGTCTGTTGACGTGTTGACGTGTTGACGTGTGTGTGTGTGTGTGTGTGTGTGTGTGTGTGTGTGTGTGTGTGTGTGTGTGTGTGTGTGTGTGTGTGTGTGTGTGTGTGTGTGCGTGTGTGTTAGGAGGTGGCAAAGAGGACCACTACCTACAAGACAGGAGTAGAAGAAGAGCAGGGTGAAGACGACGATAATGGAGTAGAGGTCATTGAAGAAGATCTGTTCCATCAACAGGTGAGGCTTCAGCTGAGTACAGAGTAGTTTTAGGATACAAGTCCTATAAAATGCACATGTATTAGCAGTATAAGGTTTTTAAGATATGATAACCATCCCATGGTATTCGGTATTTTGCAATTATTATTTGTTAAAATTACCCTTAAAGGAATGAAAAAACAAGGTTTTTTTGATAGAACAAATGCTTTACTATGAAATCAGAAACTGTTTCTTTTAATTAAAATACATCTCCCTTTTCAAAATGTATGAATGCATTCATGTAAAATGACATGCTTATTTATTAGCAGGCAATAGTCCAACATATTGCAGTTTTTCTCAACAACACAGAGACAACACTTAAACCACAGCAGCCACAGGTTTCTCATACTTAGATTTTTCATATTAGTCTTGATATCAAGGGTGAAAAAAAATTGTCTTATGAAATTGTTGTGTTTTTTTATATTTAAACCACTACATGTTGTCAGTAGAGATATCGTGTAGCGGAGATTGTCTAAAATCGGTCAATATCTGACTGAGCAATTTAAAAATATTGGCTTCTTGCCTGGCGGACATAAATACCCTTGCTTTATTCGGTTATATCTTGAACATCTTTTCACCCCCAAATTTTGAATTATTGCTTTGAAAAGTACAAATTATTTATCTTGTTAAAAGTTATTTATGCCTTTATTTGACAGTATCATTTGAAATTGGAAGGGTGTGAGGGGGGGGAAGAGAGCAAGTAAATGGGCATTTCAAACAAAACTACTATTTGAATTGTAATCGAATATCCTAAGCAGGCATCTTTTAGGTGCTTTACTGCCACCTTCTGACGGGAGTTACACATTACAACCAGGGGCTGGTTAAAAAAAACAACTAATTGCTTTTGTAGATTATAACGACTTTTCAAATATTCAAAATCCGTGCCCCATTCCTAGTGAATGACTGAGGGGCCCAAACCAGGGACTCGCATTCGCATTATGTGCAGTGGCAAATAAGCAAATAATAAATAAATATAAAACAAAGTTGTATGTTGGTGTTCATATCTTAGGTACAAGGCTTTAATGCTTCTCTGTCATTGTTGTTGGACAATATCGGTGTACAAAAGCACCATGAAATAGAATTTATATCTCAACAACAAAAATTCCCGGGAAAACATTTTGTAGCTGTGAACATTCTGCCCTTCACAACGTTGCTCTCACTATTCTGTGCACCAAGCTCTACTGGATCTTTCATGATTGGTGATGCCATTTTCCAAGAGAGTTGATTGGTCAGCAGGCAGTGCCTTCATATGTTTTGAGCTGTTATCTCGAATTTCACCCACTCTGAAGCCAGTTAAGTCTGCAGCATAAGTTACGGTGGCAATGTATCGGGGTGAAGGACCTTCATAGTCCGGAAAATCCAGGGTTAAACACCAAGTTACCTCGTTAACTAAAAATCCTACTACGTAGTACAACCCTCACTCAATTAGGCCTGTCTCAGCCTGATTGTAGCTTTGTGTTTTGAATGGGACTATAATTGTTTTTCCTGATTCTGCAGGGAGACTCTCGCACTGCTAAAAGAGGCTGCTCCATCATGTGAATCAACTGGACCAACCAGCCACCATCACCTCCTCTGAGCCCAGCCGGTCTGCTGCCAACTGTAATACGAGAACTATTTTTCTATCTTTCTTAGTGTATTTCAGTAAAATATACGATTTTATTTCTTTGGTCGTCATAAAAATGCAAAACTACTTTTTGTACATGTTTTCATGTTAAAAAACCAAAATGTTTATTATTGGCGAATGAACACAATTTTGCATTTGATGTTCCGAACTCTTTCTTTCTTGAAACTAAGCAACAAATAGCTAAACTCAAGGGCGGTTGGTAATTTCTTTTATTTAATGTTTTTATTTTTAATCTTAATATCATTGTACACTATTTTAGACCTTTAAATGTACAAGAAAAGCCACAAGATGTCAGTGATTAGGTTTGGGGTGGTTTAGATCAGTGTTTTAAGTAGCAAAAAACCTACTGTATGATTTTTTTTTTATTTTTATAAAGTAAATAAAAAAATTAACATTGAAAGGACATGTTCACTAAAAGTTCTATGGTAACAGGAAATAATGTAATTCATTACTTCCTCCCATTAGTCTGGGCCTGGACTTGACAAAATGTCAGAATTATAACACTGAATCCTCTGTTTAATGGCATTCATTTGGTAGAGTAGAAAAAAGTGAAAATGCCATGATTGTCTTCATAAAGAAGTCAAAGGAGAGTTTGTTGCAGTTGTTGAGTCACCTTAAAGACCTTATGTGTAGTATTGAAAATGGCTTTACCAATTTCTGGTAGAAGTATCCACCATAGAGTAAAATATTTAATCCTAGACACTACAAAAAATAACTGAAAGCAATAGCCTGCACTGATTTTTAACAGATTGTCTCATTTTTCTGTGAATTGGAATAATTTGGCAGATGTTGTAATTACTTTCTACACACAGGGGTATTTAATGTGTTATCATGCAGTTCATGAGTTTTTCTTCTCTGTGGACTTAAAAAAAAAAAAAAAAAAAAAAAACCTGCACCACTAATTAAGAAATGTTGATTGTATTAATCCTTGATATTTGAAGCCTTTGAAGTACTTTGTATATGTGTTACTATGCATGCTATAGCTGTAATCTTCATAGTTGAATTATTAAATGTTTTCTTGTAATTGTTTTACTTTTTTCTTTCATCATTTCACAGGTAAAATACACACAAAGTGCCATATCAACAGGAAATAACACTGCAAGAGTCAACTGAATCAATATTACTACTTGTCTTCAACCCTGTTTCTAAAAAAGTGAAAAATGTAGATTAAAAAAAAAAAACTGAATACAAATGATTTCTTGGCTTTACAGAAGAAACGGTGACTAATATAGTGCCGTATACCTAATATAATAATATCAGCAGTCAAAATAAGAGCTTTAGATACTCTTTAATTAACGTTAATTCACACAGATATGTGCATGCACAAAAACCAAGTGCAGTCTCTTTCAACTTGACGTGTATAAAAATTATTTTAGCATACAGTAATATGTAATCACTTCCATTGATAATAAGCATTTAATTAGAAAATGTTAATGTGAAAAAAAAAAAAAAGAAATCCTTTAAACTCCCAACACTTGTTTTTCTACTTGTTCCGGTATTCTTCAATGCAGTTTTATTTTATGATGATACAGGAGCAGAAGTTATTTTTGGTAATAATGCAAGTTTTGATGACTTAACACAACATCTGCTGATGAAATTTTTTTTCCAAAAAAATTTGCAAGCTCACGCAAATATGGCAGTTTGCTTGAATTTGTGGTAATTATTGTAATCACAAGATTGCAATTTCCTGGAGGGACTGGTTACCGGCCGTAAATTCCAGTGAAAAGTTGCCTTTACATTCATGAAAAAAAGCTGTTTATGGTAAGCATAGCTTACCATCGCGGATGCTGGCTTTTGAACAAAGCGCAGATAACAAGCTGAAATGGAAAATTTCTGCATCAACAAAAAGTGCCCCCCTTTATCCCATCCACCCCCCCATCTCCAAAGTAAAATAAAATAAAATATAATAAAATGAAAAGAGGTGAAATGAGCGCACATCCACTGTGGCTTTTTCAGGCTGCAACATGAGATCCAGTTTTATCATGAATATATATATATAATGGTGATTTATCAAATGCAGCACAGCGCAGCAAGACAGAACCCTGTGCTGAAGAATAAAATTGAAGGGGGGGGGGGGCACCTGGGTCAAATCTGACAAGGATGTAGCAACTCTGACTTAAATCAATGTGCAATTATACAGTCACACATGACAGAACTGCAACATACAGGTGAGGTCTATTTGATGCTTTTCATTGTAACAGCTCCACATCTGCTCATGGAGCTGCTTCCTTGCTCCACTCGGAGGAAGAGGTGGATCAGCTCAGTTGACATCACAGCAGTTCTGCCTCGCCAGCCTCCGTCCCCACCGCATGCAGACAGCTATCTCAGATCAAACGACTGCTTTCTTTATACAAGCCAAATTATTCTGTGTAAAGTCACAATGATACACTAATCATTGTGCACTGGAAGTAAAAAAAAACGGTATTCATATATGTTTCAAATACTAGAGCAAGTAATGCAGCCTCCAATAAACATGGGGAAAAAATGACATTATTTTACAATTATTCTAACATCTCTCCAATGATCCCATATTGCTTTTCACTATTGATATGTATTTTCAAGCAAGAAAGATGGCAGTTTCATGGGTTTCAGGGCATTTGATATACTTATTTTTGGCACCTTTTAAACAGAGGCCTTTTCCACAGCAGACATTTTGACCTAGCAGGAGAAACACAGGGAATAACTCTCGAGGATGACACTGTTCCAATAACTGAATGGACTAAAGCCATTATTGATATTATTAATTATCCCTGTGCTTTCCGTGCTTCACCATTTTTGGGCATAACAATATAATAGTGGTATGGTCGACTTATTGTATTTCAGAAGTTGCTGTGATAAAAATGGTAAAAAAAAAATTAAAAAGACCTTTTTAAAGCCCAGAAAAACGTGGTTTTAAATCTTGTATTTTACTATAACATTACATTTTCATTAAATAAACCCACAGTAAAATTTTAAGTTCTTTCATTTTAGGGCACTGGTTCACCAACACAGTTTTTCATCTGAATGACAGTGGGCCTCAAACTCATACGGCGAAATCAATGGGGAATCACATTAGCTATTGGTTTAGGTCTACATTCATTGTTTTGTCCAGCCACTATCATATTTTGATTTGAGACTCTCCACATTGATTTACTTGGTTGTACAAATTGTAACAGTTTCTTTTCCTAGGTCTGAGGATTAATATTTCCTTCTGGCTCCACAATTTCAGTCTTCGGACCAGGTCAGGGCAGTTTTTTTTTCTCCGCCTGGACAGGAAAGCTTTCCATATTTTTGTGGCCCATATTAGAAATCTCCTTCTTGCTTGTGGCATCTTCCAGAGTTCAGACTCCTCCATTGGTCTGGTGACCCATCTGCCCTGCACTTTGTTCCATCTTCATTCTAGCCACCACTTTGTTAGATACTGCTGACTTGGCTCGCTTCCCCATGCACGCACGACTGGTCTTTCCATGCTGGGTTCTGCATCACAAATCACTTGCAGATTGATGGAGAGAAAATACTTTCTGTTGACATAAGCAAATTCATTCACTGATGGTGCCCTTATAGCAATGTAATTGCGGTCAATCACATTTGGAAATGGGCTCATTGCTGCAAATTGCACTGCTCACCCTGTGGAGGTCAATTTTATATACCTGGGCGACGTTCGGATGAGACCAGTCAGTCAGACAGCTACCTCTGGATTGAATGCAAGGAACCTGAGTGTATTTGTAAAGGCACTGGTAAAGCATGGTTCCCTTCTGTCTCCCTTTCCAAAGCCGGGCCTGGCTTAACACAGAGGTCCAAAAGAATAGGTTCTTGGCAATTTCAATTGACTCATCAACCAGTCATCATCTTGGGCCAATAAATCAGCATGGTCCCTCAACACATGTTCCCTCCAAACTCTAGTGTGAGCGATGTCCTTCAGCAGTGCCAAGACAGCCATCGTTTATCAATTAGGCAACATCATATTTTACGACTCATTTATAGACCATACTTCATTTACTACACCTTTCAAAACATTATACACAGGATCAATTATGAATCACACATGAGTGCGTTGCCCACCTGACACTGCATTTCACTCCTGGCGACATGTATCTGTACCCCTCGGCTCCTTGTGTGTCAAAAATGTCTGTAAGCCAATAACTCTACAGTCACTGACGTGTGTTAACATCTCCATGTCACGTAAACAGAGAAAACTGCAGCTTTCCCTGGCAATCTTTTTTGCCGGCGCAGTGATTAAGGAATTTCATCTGTGGGAAATTAGCCAGGGGGCGCACAATACGGCAATGTACAGTCTATTGCTTAAAAGTGGCTGTTTTCATGCCATATTTAGGACAAGTTATGGAGGGTACGAATAAAAGTGTTTTCCTTCAGTTTGGATTTGGGGCTCTCTGGCGTTAGTATCAAAATTGTTCTTGAAATTATTATGGTGGATCATTGCACATATTAGTTCCCATCTTGGCCACACAGTAGTAGTAAAGTGCTGCAATTGCAATGCACTGAGCCATTGAGAGACTTGGGGAGAATGTGTTGTGTTACTGCCAAGCTAAAAGAGATATTCTTTTTAATGTGATTAATTTTTACTATTATTTCTTCTGATATTTTTTTAGTATGGCATTCAATTTGTAGTCAAGAATGAATGGTATAACTATCTTCTTATTTTTTTTAATCTTTTACTGAACAGTCCATCGTTAATAGCAAATACATATTTCTGTTCTTTTCTTCCAATGATTCCATTCATATTTTGTACATTAATTAATGATGGATCCTTTAAACTGGATTGGGGTGAATTGGAAGGAGGTGTAGGGGGGCTTTGCACTTCAAGACCATACATTTTTGTTGTTGTGTTTTTTTCTTTTTGTATTTGTGTTTTTCACTTTGTGGCTGCTCATTTTTGTGGTTGGGCTTTCTTTTGTTTTTTTGCACCTCAGGACCACAGGTTTTTGCGTTTTTTTTTCTGGTATGTTGTGTTTTGCTCGTTTTTGTTGTTGCGCTTCTTTTTTTTTGTGTGTGTTTTCTTTTTGTTGTTGTGTTTTGCACCTCAGTGCCAACGTAGTTTTAACACAAAAGAGCAATCTGATAAAGTGATGAGTGAGTTTATGGGCTGGGAACGAGATGTTGTCTAAATTGGGTTACACAGTGACTCCAAAATTGATTTGAGCTAAAGCGCATGCCCCATCTTTGACATTTTGAAACAACAGTATTGCCACTGATACAGTGTACTCCAACATGCCATTAACAGTCTTCTGTGACTAGGCCACTGACTGGCGAAGACCATTGACCGTTGATGTGGCATTGATGAGGACTGTATGAGAAGATAGGGAAAAAAGCTAGAAGATTCTGCTCATGAAGTAAATGTTGTTTATCAGACACTACTCTGATCCTGAACCATGTCTGATTTTCAAGTGTAAACTCCTGCATCAATGGACTACACAGATGCTCACAAGAGGCTGGAGAAGAAGAAGAGGAAGAGCAAAGCAACACGTGTGTCAGTCATTCAACAGAAATCTGCTTAATCACCAACACTCCCGCACAGTTCATCTGAACCCTTGGATGAGACTTAAGTTACAGTTTGATTATTAATACCTGATACCCAAGGTGTCCCTTGATTATTAATTATTGTAGTTTACCACTGCATATAAATGCGGGTCAGACCTGTTCCTTTCAAACTGCATAAATAAATAATAAAATTATAAAAAGCCAAATACAGAGCAAAGAATACAAAACAACACCTTTCATCTCTGTTATGACAGATAGTTAGACAGTCAGGACTTCACATCTGTACAGATGGTGTTTTAAAAACCCTCAAACAACTTTCCTTATGTTCTTTTGTTGTTATATACATCAAAAATTAAATCAGTCTAATGGTAATGCGGCTGCAATAGACTAGATCTATGATATATTGTGTGCAGTTTATGATCTGTAATATAAACCTATTAAGCTTTTCTGAGTAAGAAACTTCATAATCAACCACTAAGAACTTAGATCAGGTAAGAGACAGGCATTTCCCATCATGCCTCGAGGCTGTGGAATGCAACTGTGGCACCTGGTTCCAAAACCTGCATCTGCCTTGATCTCGTGAAGTTATTGTTGGCTACGTTTTATGATGTCACAGCAAGTTGAGATCATTTGCACGGAAATCGAA
Source organism: Brachyistius frenatus (assembly GCF_029030835.1). Classification (NCBI taxonomy): domain Eukaryota; kingdom Metazoa; phylum Chordata; class Actinopteri; family Embiotocidae; genus Brachyistius; species Brachyistius frenatus. The sequence goes on from NW_027210602.1 coordinate 11,124,659, forward strand.
CTGGCATGCATTGTACAACATTCTGTAATCTATTCTGCACAATCCTGGGTCATCTCAACCAAGTCCATCAATGTATGCCAATTTGGTAGACATCACAGACCTATACAAAAGAGATTCTGCTTACATCAGAAGAACGGCTCTTCTTAGCACTGTTTCCTTCTTCTGAATGTTTTTGGTAAAGTATATTTTGAAAAACCGGAAGCACTTACCCGTGAAGACCTACCGGAGACAACATATCTACAACCCTGTTGTAATAGCAACAGAAGCCTTCAAAGAGTGCACAGCACACATTCTCACGATAAATGTAAAACAGATAGTAAGATGGGAAGTAAAGACAGAAAAATGATCAACGTGGTTTTTATTATCTCCTGTCAGGACAATGGTGTCAGCTGACTGCATGCAAAGAAAACAAAAATGTTAATTGTTGGACTATTCTGTCACAAACTGCTGTTAAATGATCTGTCCAAGGCTTAGGATAGTCTTACAGGTTTTGTCTTTAGTAAAACTACAATAATGTGTAATCTGATTTAATTTTTTTAACATCAACATGTGTTCAAAAGGCTTCAATATTTGCTTCTGTTGTTTTCATAATCTATTATGCCTACCCGTTAAATCTCTACTCTCTAAACAATAATGAAGTGAAATATTATTATTTTAACTGATTATTCATATTGTCTATATCAAGTCAAACATACGGCTTTTTTCCTCATAACGTCTACATGGAGTTTCAAAGTCTTATCCACACTTTACGGACGCATTGTATCAGAACATATTTAACTTTAGAATGACCCTTTGAACAGAACATAGACATAAATGATTTGAGTGTATAGGAATGATTATATTGGCTTGGGAAATATACATGGGAATTTGGTAGGACCCGATATTATGTACGAGTAAATAACTTAACAGTGCTTTTGTTTCACATTAAACTGTGCTACAAATAAATACAGAAAAAAAAACATTCAATAAAATTCTAAAAAAGAACTCGTTGAAACTTGTTTATGATGCTCCTCATTTCCTCACCAGAAAACATCCTCTGAGGACCATGAGAAGAAGTACATCTCTGGCCTGTAGAATTTGAGATAATCATGGTCTGGGAATAAAGAATTGCATGGTTGGGATGGCATCACTTTCCTTGTTACAGTAAATGCTTCATATCTGTAGGTATTTGTACGAGTGGTGAAAAATTCAGTAAGTAGGTGGAGGGTAGAATTTGTAGTAATCAGCATGAAAAAAAGATTTATTTCATTTTTGTAAAAAGGCATACTTAAAAGACAAAATACAGAGAAGAATGTTCTTACCACCCAAAAATCCCTTAAAACTATGGTGTTTAGTGTATTGTACAAGTAACATCTGTTCCTGACAGTGTCCCAGGTTACCTGCTGCAATTATCCATTGTTACACTGCATACATAAAGCATAACAGTTATGGTAGGCAAACAGTTAGCAAGAATCAGTTAACGTGACACTAATTTTTAAGGCCATACATTATATCTAAAACAAGATGACATCATTTGACTCACGACCATTCTTGCTTTGTCCCAGTTGCACTCTATATACGGATTCTTTTGTGGTTAAATCCATTCACACTGGAAAAAAATGAAAAGTGAAGTATCCATTGAAAGAGCTGCAGGCAGATTAAACTTGCTTGACTGCAGTGATGTATTGATGTCGAGGCCGGAAAAACTAGCGATATAGCCTTAATTCATTGCAGGAAAAAACAAATGCTGATCACAGCCTTTTAGAATAATAATAATAATAGATGTATAACACTGTGATCATCAATCTACCACAGCAAAGCAGAACTGTAGAAGCTCTTTACAGGTGTCCGTTTATTTTATTCATCCTCTTTTGAACAAAACCTTGATAATGAGATCAGTGAGGATGCTTTTTTTCTGACTGAGCCCATTGAATTAGCTCCACCTACCCGCTCTGGCAGAACAACCACAGCTAAGTGATGGACAGCACATCACTTAAAAGACATTCATACCAATGAACTACAATTCTAAAAACACCCATCTAATATTGTGTAGGTCCCCCTTGTGCCACCAAAATCGCTTTGACCCAGCGAGGCATGGACTCCAGTAGAGGTTTGCCCAATTGTTTACAATAACATATATGATTTTTAATATAATAAAACAGTTCTTTTTGTGGTAATGGCAATAATCTGACTTAATTATAATGTATTGCTGCGTAATGGTATAGTATCCGTTACTGATGCACAGTTCAAAGGGGCTGTTCAAAGGGGTTTCGTGGTGGAGGGGCCAGTTCCAAAAAGAGTAGCATGGAAGTGAAACCACAGTAATAGTTTCTGCTGACTATTTGAAGGCAAACTGTTATCTTATTTGGACATATAAATTGAAACACTGCCTACTGGCCTGAACTCTGGAATGTCATGCTTTAGGGTTTCTAATAAACTCAGCCATATTTCTAGATATGAGACTGCACCATCCAAAGTTGGATGAGTACTGTGTCTCCTAATCAGACCAGGTTTTCCCCAGAGAGTTTTCCAGTTGTCTATCTAGGACACCACCTCGACAGTCAGCTTTTGAATGACGACATGCTGCTAAACACATCTTCACTGGTTAAGAATGGGGAAAGGGAAAACTCAGACAACCTACAAACATTAATTTTAGTGACTTCCGATTGCTGTAATTGGGTATCATTACTGCTGATGATGTAAATAACAATCTTACTGTACTTACGTTAGGACTAGCGAGCAGTTGCAAATTTGATTTCATGTCGATCGCTCTGACCCAAGGTATATGGTCGCAGGGGTCATTCACATCAAGTTTCTCAAAATAACACCGCCAATTACCAGATTTTATATCTCAGCATGTGTGTCGCTGAGTGGGAAAAACTGATTTGAAACAGAACTGTTCGGTGGTGAATGCAAGATTTCTGTTTCGGGCTATGCTTCGCTCGTACTGCCACCTAGCCGTCTTGCTGTCCCCGCTGTTCGGGAGCTGCTGGGAACGGGCTGTGGGAGCCTGCAACCCCGGGCAGCTATGCACCGTCTTCCGAGGCCTAGATAGCTGCAGCAGTTAATGGATTGTTTTTCATGGTGTGGAGCTGCGATTGAAATTTATTAAGCTTCACCTCCAATGAATTGAAAAGACTGCAGTTATGAAAAGCATCATTATTACTAAAGGAGGTAGAGGAAAACCATCTGGCACACTGAGCAGAGGAGAGAAGAAGCCAACGGGGAGAGAGAATCCATTGTTAACTGAGCTGAGCTGACTGAGCTGAGCTGGAGGATTTTGCTCCACAGGTGCTTCAGTCGAACAACTGTTACAATTTCAAATTGACAAATGTACATAAGCATTGAGTGATAGTAAGTTAAGAAATATAAGGTAAAATAGCAGATATAAAGTGACTGCAGGAATCAAGTGTTGGCAACAGGAATTAACCCATTACAGCGAAAGTAATGAGCACAGGAACATTTTTCATGTATGGTGAGGGTACAAAGTAATGCATTATTAGGCCGAGCTGCTCATGTGACCAATTTACTTGTGCAGGGAGGGTCCCTGCACAAGTAAATTTGCACAGTAATACATTTTTAAATCAAGGAAAACATAGAATGAATTAATATCGACAAAAAAATGATGGAAATTGAACAGAAGATTGACAGCTGCAGCAACAGTTTATGAAATCCTTTGGAAAAAAATTGTACCTGCTGTTTAAGGTCTTCAAAATGTGAAACAGGCAGTGGTTCTTTCAAAATAGTGCACTACAAAAAAGAATCTACTGTGTTAAAGCAGAAGTCCACTCATTCCCTAGACTGTGGGCAAACCAAGGCCAGGTCCACATTACCAGGTCTAATTGCCACAAGTAGAGCCATGTTATTTTTCAACAGTCCTCAAGTTTCAGGTTTTCAAAAATTTGGGATCTGTTATAATGTTTAAAATATAGAGTCTCTACGATAAAATCTAGAAAGAGAACCCCCCCCCCCCCCAAAAAAAAAAAAAAAAAAAAATATTGCCACAATTCGTGTTATCAATATGCATTATATACAAGAAGAATGAAGAGATGATGGTTAAGTCTTCCTTAATGCCTGAGATGCCAACAGAGTATTGATTTTGATATCTGAAAACCCTTCAGTACTCCCCAGTACAACACATTTCAATGTCAATAAACATGTGTGGTCACAAACATAAATATCTGTAAAGAAATGTGCATTTGGCTTTTCCCTGCAAGGACAGATGGAGGGCGATGGGCATTACGTGGAGTTTATCCTTCAACATGCCACTACCCCCTAACAGTATGTGTGAACAACTGGAACCATTCAGCCTCACACAGTCCTGGGTGGCAGCTGCTGTTTGTAAATTCCAGCCAGAGCTTTGGCAGCACTCTGGATCATCTGGCGTTGGGTCATACCCGTCATGGCCTGATGCCAGTCTGTTCTGTTGATGTTGGGCAGGCTGCGTTCCAGGACCTCGCCCACTGTAACAATCAGCCCGGACCAGCGCAGGCTGTAGTCGGGTGGAGTCAGAGACTGAGCCTGCATAGGGTAAGGTTACAAAAAAGTTGAATGAGTTGGTAAAAGCTTTGTACACGAGAGCTTTTAAATAAAGTTGTCCTAAGACTGAAGCTGATATTGATCACCATTAATGACAATAAACCAAGTGGCAGTGGCGGAAAATTCAAGTTGTCAACAAACAGCAACAAGACAGATGCCAGTCTTCAGTCCCCAAGACTCTGAACATGATAGGAATGAATAGATAAGAGACAGATGAAGACCGAAAGAAAAGTCTGTTTCAGTGTATTTGTTTATTAGACAGAGTTTTTGTCAGTAATTGTGGACTTATTTGCCTTTGACCAAATTTGTTTATACATCCAAAGAGGTTTTTATAGTCAGTGATAAAATACAGATGTCAATGTGGACGTCACGATATCATTACCACTGATAAAATTACTTTTTATCTATGACATGGTCCAAGGATACAGCACACCTCTGTTGGTTGTGAAATATTCCGATTTTCTATTCTAAAATTACAACTTTCTTCTTGAACGCATATATTTCTTCCTCAAATTATAATAATTTGTAATGCAAGTGGTACAAGTGAATCGTGTGGTGGTCATTTGCTGATTTGTACCTGCTGAATGTGATCCAGAGCCAGAGGGGTTGCCTGTGTGAAGACCTCAATATGGATGCTGTGACCAGGGTCCTCCAGGATTAAACAGCCAATGTCAAACCACCTGCAGACAATAAAAGGATTCAGAAAATTCATGTCTTCTATTTGTTGATAACTCATTGTGATCAAAATCAAATGAGAAGGAAGGACATTAAATCCTTTTATGTTTTTAGATTTTGGTGTCGACAGAAATGCTGAAAAAGGCTAGTAATAGGATTCATTCTATTACACCAGTGGGTCGTGACTAAAAACTGGGATGCAAGTCCATTTTTGAGTGCGTTGCAGATCTGTGCGTTAAAAAAAAAAAAAAAAAAAAAGTTGAGGGAAAAACATGTATGTATATTTTGAAGCGGTGGCAGTGTTTCAATGATAGAGTAAGTTGTCCACCAATCACAAGGTTGGCAGTCTAATCACTGAACCTCCTGTCCACACACTGGTTTAGTTTAGCTTATTTGAGTTTAGTTAAATTTAATATTATTCTATTTTTATTTAAGTTGTATATAATGTGCATTTTAACATTTGTTCATACTTAATATTTTTAACTACCTTTATTTTATATTCTGTAATGTATTGCTTTGTCCTGTACATGCCGCTGCTGTAACGATAAGTCTGTCTGTCTACTGAAGTGGCCTTGGGCAAGACCTTGAACCCTAAGGTCTCCTGCCATTAGGCTTCCCAAATGTCCCGCTGTGTGCAGGACTGCACAGCCTTTTTGTTCTTTTTTTCCACATCCCACAAATTGACACGATGTCCCGCATTTTGATTGGCTTTTCTGAAATCTGTCTTTTATCCAATGGCTCTGAATAAAGCAGGGAGGGCTATCGTCATGGGGCTGTGGATTGATGTCAATCAAACTGAGCTCATGGGTGATGTTCTTTACAAAATATTTGCATATATCTGATGCACAACTAAAGCATCATCAATTCTGTGTAATCGAAATTGAATCGAATCCAGTGTGAAACTCTAGTTATCAGAAAAATGTCCTCATATTGGTAAAACAGGCTTCCTTAGGACAAAGGCTAAAAATCAGACTGAAACATTTCTGCACCAAAATTGGGCACAAAAACATTGCTAAGAGCCCAAAAAACAGATTGAGCCACACATACACATTTTCACTTTCCTCAACATGCTACAAATTGATATGTCCATAAAAATAAAACTTCATGTATTTTGTGCCACTGAATGTAAACTGGGGTTTCCCAAAACTATAAACAAATTTATTTTGTAGTTGACAGCTGTTTAGGGGAGCCTTAAATCCAGCTCATGTAGGTTTATTAAAGCTTAATCTTGCGCAAATAGCAAAAGGGAACAGCATTGGTACGAGTTTTTCTTCTTACTTGTCAGGAAAAAGTTCAGCAATAAAGTTTTCCAAAGAGACCACTGGCTGCTTCTCATGGATCACACCAGCTCGCCGCAGGCTGTCAATGCGCTCCTGAGCCCCCTGTAGACACACACACTCGGGTAGGTCATGACTGAAGTTGAAAATGTCTCGTCTTGTTAAGAGGTTCCAGCCTCTCAGATGTGAAGATTTGCTGTTGTAGGAAAGCTGTTCAGAATTCTCACCAACATTGACACAACTGCCTGACAGACACCTAGTCCTTTGGACTGTCGCTGGATGAGGCATGTTTTACTTAAGTGACTGTGGGCGGCTCTTTATGGAGGGTAGGAGAGCTTGACAAGATCTACATTTCAGCAGGGTATACAATCTTCTCCAAACTCGGATCAATTCGCTGAAGCTACCTTTGAGCTGGACATGGTCATCCATGCCTTTATATTCTCCAGCTTTGACATATGCTACAGCCTGCTGGCACAGAGCTGTGGAGATCGGTCTGGGTATGCGAGTCTGGTCCTCGAGTTACGCCTACAGAGGAGAGATTGACCATCTGATGTAATGTTGCAGCCAAAGCAACTTGGGGCTTAACGGCTTAACGGGGCTTTAAGACAGTGAATACTGTTGTGGACTTCAGAGAAAACAGAGCCCCCACCGCCCATCAGCCTGTGTGACTCCCAGTTGACACTGTTGAGTCCTACTGCTACCTGGGCACCATCATCAGCCAGGACCTTAAGTGGGAGCAATACATTTCCCTCACCAAGCAAGTTGGCACCCTTAACAGTTCACGGGAATTATGTTTTGATTTTCTGAAAAAAAAAGAAGCAATTTTCTAATGTATACCTGCATGCCTTTGGTAAAAAAGTTGAAAAAGCAGGTTGGAGCAGCAGTTAACTGACCTTAACACCAGCTGCGTAGCCAACGGGCTGTGGGGCGATGTTGGACTGACCAGCCTCTCCATTGACCATGGCCAACCCAAAAACCTCCTGAAAGGCATCTCTAACTGCCTCCACATTCATCTCTTTATCTGAAGTCACCACAATGTCAATGTCCCCACCAGACTCTGGAAAACAAGAGAAACATTTATTGAGTACACTTCTTAAACTTAAGGGGTGACTGTCCCTCAAATTGTAGAGTGGGTTTGTAACGGTTAACAAAATTAATGTTTCAGTTCGTATCACGGTTTTATGGTTACGGTTTTCAGTTGTTCTAAACATTTATGCTTTTCCTGCGCTTGGGAAACAAAATCTACAAGTATTTGCCCTAACCAAATTCTAGTTAAAAACACAAGACCAAGCTTTATTATTTTTTATAAAAAATGGCCCCATTAAAGACCAAATGATAGACATCAACAAAACAGCACACAAATGATCAATTAAGCGTCTTTCATTATATTAGAAGACAATAATTAGACAATTTCTTATTATGTGTGTTCATAAAGTTCAGCAATTACTGTTCTGCTGAAATGTTGGAAGGAGGAGATATTTTAGCATGGTTCTAGTTTAATCATGCTAAAATCCTGCACCCTCCGGGAAGGCTAAATATATTTTGCTACATACATTAATCGGCATGGAGATGCTGTTTCAATTCAATGGGTAGGAGTTCTCATTATTTTTTCCCGTCATCATTACAGGTAAGACTAAACGCCTAATTCTCCCAATGGTAGACCAAAACAATGCTGGCGGGTGTCTCTCTGGGTTACTGGTGCGAGGCTTTTTTCCCCCCTAATAAGTTAATGATTTTAATGATTTCTTTCTGCACAGGCCTCACAGCCTATTTTAAACAAACTGAACAATATAGACATGCCCTGAACTGTAACCAGCACTCAAACGGGTTGGACTTTTGTTTTTTACCTGAGCTGTTCCACCCTTATTGCATGGCAATCGTAAGATTAGTAAAATTGCTGACACTAAGGTAAAAAGGCACTATACATGTGCAGACCATTTATTTGAAAATGTATTAAAATGTTTCACTCAGTCAGTCAAGAAATGTGATCAGGAGAGGGCAGGTTAACTTACTAATGTATGGAGCCATGCCAGGATCCAGAGTAGTAATCATGGATTCCACGGAGTGTTTGGTTTTGTCCAGGACTGTCTTTACAACAGTGTTACCTGCTACTCCCTGAGGATACACACAGACAACACACAGGACCTGACTGTCTGAAAACTAAGCAGATCTGATTGCTGAAATACTGTATGTCGTAGTTAGCAGAGTGAGCAATTTTAAAAAAAAAATGATAAAGCTTTACGACAGATATACCACAATTTAACAGTGAATCCACAACATGTGACACCACATAAACCTTGAAATGACCAATATGATGTTAAATTCACACTTCAAATTAATTGTGTCATATTTTTCCCCTATTAGAAAAGCCTTATAAAACAGCCAGTGTCTTAGAGGGTAAGTGTGCTATAAATCTGCCAGGCCCATATATATTTACTGCATATATTTAGTATATCTGTAGTGGTATACACAGGAAAAGCAAAAGATTTGTTTGAAATTGTTTAGAATAGTATAAACAGTACATAGTTTGTCAACCAGAGAGCACGGCAACGTTAAATGTTTAGTTTCGAACCATCTTCAATGACAAGAAAAACAAGGAGTGCTGAAACAAATAGTGTGGGCCCCACAGAGCCGCGACTGTGAAATTCTGACAGTCAAATTAAATTCGGTTAATGTCTATGGGATAATATGATAATAATGAAAACCCTGACTTCTACAGACGCCTTTTCTTATCATTAGCTGCCCTGACTGGCCATCGTTGGGGGTGATTTCAATTGCGTACTCCAGGCAGAGCTGGACAGGTCCACGGGGATAAACACCTCATACCCTCAGACAAGAAAAGAGTTACTACAAGGCATAAAAGACTTTAACTTGGTCAATGTATGGCAAACGGAACACCCTAACCAATTAACATTTTCCTGATATTCAATACCTATCAGACTTTTTCCAGAAGTGACTATTATTTAGTCTCAGCTGACCAAGAATCTAAAATCCCAAACTGCTGATATGATAGCATTTTAATCTCAGATCATCCCTCTGTCTCACTTTTTGCTAAAATTTCCCAGCATTTTATATAATGCTCCCAGATGGCACTTTCAGACAACTTGGCTCAGGGATCCAGAATTTATTAGGTTTGTTGGAAACAAATAGATTTCTATTTTGAAAATAACAGCAATCAAACTTCCGCAGCTGTGAGGTGGCATTTTTAAGAGGTCAGATGATAAGTTTTACAAGTTTTAAACACAAATCTCACAGATTGGAAATGGAACAAATTGAAAAATCAATAAAAGAAATCAAAACTCAAATTTCCCAAAATAACTGCAACAACAGATCTTAATAAGCTGAGAGTGAGATACAATGTTTTGTTTACAGATAAGACAACAAAAAACCTGATGAGATGAAGGCAGTCTTATTATAAGCAAGTTGAAAAAGCTGGTAAGCTACTAGCCTGGCGTATCAAACAAATGCAAGGAGAGAGGGCAATCAACTCAATTGAAATAGATAAGGGGGAGATAACCTCTGACCCAAAAGAAATTGATCATTTTTTTCTGGGCTTTCACCATAGCTTGTACAGTTCAGAATACTGAGATGCCAATTTGTGCCGCCAAAAGGAATTCTTGGAAAATGTCCCCCCTTAGCTGGAGAATCACTAGATTCATTAGAACTTGACCTCGGACCACAGGAACTGTCTTGATGCTATAACCACCCTTAAGAGAGGAAAAACCCGTGGATCCGACGGAATTCCAATACACAACATTTTTAGGACCAAACTAATACCGCCTCTGCTCGACACGTATCAATAATCAGAATCAGAATTCACACACCCAAGCAGCACTCCACACGGACAGTTTTTTGACAATGTATCAAGAATCGTTTGATAGAGGATCCCTTCCTCCCTCGCTGAAACACTGCAATAATTACACTATTATTAAAACCCAGAAAAAACATCAACACAATGTGGATCCTATAGACCGATCTCTCTTCTCAATAATGATCTTAAAATTCGATGTAAACAAGCTGACATTTTGATGAATGGACTTACATCGACTCCCTTTAAACTTAAAAAAGACAGGGCTGCCCCTTATCACCTCTGCTGTTTACACTGGCTATCGAGCCACTAACCATGACAATCTGTAATCACCTCAGCATAACAGGAATACAAATAAGAGATAAAGAACATCATTACAGCCCTGTATGCAGATGATGTAATTCCCTTCCTACGGTGGTAACTCAATGCTTACTTCTATCACTTTAATTTAATAGTCCACAAGAATATTTTGTTATTTTCAACGGTTGTTGTTGATTACTCATCTCAAGTGTGTGTGTGTCTCTCTCTCTCTCTGATGTTAAATGCCATGTAACATCAGGAAAAAGCAACATAACATAAAAGTCTGTTGTCTTCCATGTTTGAAAGGGGCTTTGAAGTGACAGTACTCATGTCACATTTGATTGAAGTGGTGTTACCTTGAAAAAGCCCCAGATGCCTCCACCAGTGTTGGTGTCTCCAGAAACTCTGGGATCCTCCTGCTCCTCTGGGAAAGTGATTGGAGATCCAGCATCAAATCCTCCTGTCATGGCTGGCTGCTGAACCATGGGGTTGGGAACTACACCTGGAAGGATAAAGCATATTTGAAATAATTCTAAAGAAAAACTCGTATGACAATTTTAAATGTATCAACTTCAACTTGGGGCATTAGAGGAGGTGCATTCAGACTGAAATAAGCATGGTCTAACAAAAAATGCAATTGGTTGCATTATTAGAAGTGCAGAATACATAGTTTATGGACTATGACCCATAAAGTCCAACAGCTGTAATACAATGGACGTGTATAGCATGCATTTGTATTGCAGAGTTCCGCAACAGCTGCAGCTTCCTCAGCCACCACTGTTTGAAAATACGGTGGTTCCTCTCTGGCTGCTACATAGCCACCGTTTGGTGCGAAAAGTATCCAGCATTGAATACTCAATTTGTGGACTGATTGGAGTTCCCCATACACATAACTATAGTGTATGTGTTTCCATATTTGACAGTGTTAATGCCCATATGCACTCAAAATAGTGTTAGTACTTAAAGTATGCGATGTAAGCAAACAGTAAGTTTCTCTAATTAATAACATGCTAAAAGTTGACTTGACTAATCAGTGCAATAAATTGGTACATTAGCATGAAAAGCGGCATCAAGCCACAAGGATGGGCTGAAGAGGTTTCGATGGTCAAAGGACAAGGTCACTGAGTTCACATCCGTTTCCCACTGTGAACGCAATTCACACTTTTTTCCCATTTGGCAGAAACATTCACTTGGACTAAAAGATGAAGTGAGTCGATTTTGCCGATCAAAGATCAGATGTCAAATTCAAAAAATGTTCCTGTCAGCAACTGCAACTCCTTTGATCTCTCATCTTAACTGGCAGCCCAACGACAGTGACACGCAGCACCATGAGCATTAGCTAAAAAGGATGAGAATACCATAAGTGTTCGTAGATAAGATGTAGGCAATGTAATTTAATAGGAAAGCTTAACAGCCCTCTGCTATACATTGCCGCTAAATTTATATTGTATGCTTTTTAGCGGCACATAATTTACAGCTCGTAGTCTTTACAGTTAGGATTTTACAGCACTTAAGAAGGGGAAAGAATAAGCACAGGCTTTTCAAATGCCGTGGTGGGCCAAAACAAAGGAGGTGTGGGCCAAACTTGACCAGCGGGGCCGAAATTGGGCTGCTTTGGACTAAAGAAAGAGAGAAAATCGCAAGATGTGTCAGCAGGTAATTTCCTACTGTCATGTCCTATTGCTGATTTAGATAAAGGTCATTTATTTCAGCCAAGGCCATTCCCATAGATGTTGCTCTTGTGGCCCAAAGGCAGGCCTTTAATAAACGTGGCCTACAACCCTGCTACATCCCATTAGAAATGTTCTAATGCTTACAAGAAGATGCCTGACATGTAAGTGATAAGATAAATAAAACTAAGGTATACATCTCTTAAGTACTTTAAAGAAATCTGGACCATAGATGAGGATGGAAGCAAGTAGGAGTGTGGCATCTTGACTCATAGACTACCTTTGTGTGTAGCCATGGCGACATTGGGACCGGGTAGGTAGGAATGGCCCTATGTGGCCAAACCCATATAATCACCCATTGAAATTGGGTCGGGTTCGCACCATGTTAATAGTGTATTACTATGTTCATTTTACATTTTGTTGTCTGAAGTTGATACAATTAAGATGAAAGAAAAGGGATGTGGGTGATTAGTTAATTCGATCAATCAATACATCTAATAACATTATATTGTAAGGGTAAGAGTGTTTTGTAACCATTAAATGACAAAATAGGTGGCCCCAGTGACCCCAGCAGTTTTCTATCTTGCCCTCTTGCTGTTAACACTGAATGGCCTTGCTCTTCAGGATTTAGAGAACTGAGGAAAAGAGAATTTGTGTAAAATTAAGTTAATTAACTGAGTTAAGAGAGCAGCAAGACTATTACACAGACATGCCAGAAACCAGAAATGACACAATTTTATTAAAAAAAATGCTTGTGCTCCCTGTAATTTTAGTTTTAAGATAATTTTGAAAGGTTGTTTTTTTCATGAAATACACTGCTCAAAAAAATAAAGGGAACACTTAAACAACACATCCTAGATCTCAATGAATGAAATATTCCAGTTGAAAATCTTTATTCATTACATAGTGGAATGTGTTGAGAACAAAATAACATAAGAATGATCAATGAAAATAAAAACCATTATCCCATGGAGGTCTGGATTCAGAATCATATTCAAAATAAAAGTGGAAAAATCAGATCACAGGCTGATCCAACTTCTGTGGAAATTCCTCAAGACAAGTCAAAATGTAACTGTGACTCCACTTCACGTCTCTGACCACTTCTTTATCTCTTACTCTCTCCCACTCTCTCAAACCGACAACCCTCCCACATTAACAGACTCTGTACCTGTCTGTCACAACATTCGCTCCCTCTTTCCCTCCTCTCTGGCCTCCTCTGTTTTATCTGCCCTCCCTTCAACTGACTCTTACTCACTCATGCATCCTAACTCTGCCACAGACACTCTCCTTTCCACTCTGTCTTCCTCTCTTGATTCTCTCTGTCCTCTTACATTACGACAGGCCTGCAAGTCCTCCCCAGCCCCGTGGTTGTCTGACTCGGTGCTCCCAGAGAGCCACTATGAGAGCAGCAGAAAAGAAATGGAGAAAATCTAACCACCCTGACGACCTGCTCACCTATCAATCTCTCCTCTCCTCTTTCTCTGCCTCTATCTCTGCAGCCAAAAGCTCCTTCTACCTAACCAGAATCCTCATCTTCCAACCCCAAAAAGCTCTTCTCCATCTTCTCCAACCTCCTTGACTCCCCCTCCCCCCTCCACCCTTTTACCAAGCTACTTTGTCAACTACTTTACTAAAAAGGTAGATGACATACGCTCCTCATTTTCAAACCCAGCTTCTGTAACTACATGTTCATCTTCATCCCCTTTGCTTTCCTCTTTCACCCCCGTCTCCCAATCAAGTTCTCACCTTGGTAACCTCTGCCCGCCCAACCACCTGCTCCCTTGACCCCATCCCATCTCACATTCTCCAGTCTATTGCTCCTGACCTTCTTCCTTTTCTCACCCATCTCATCAACACTTCTCTGTCAACTGGCTGCTTTCCGAATTCTCTAAAGGAGGCAAGAGTGAACCCTCTCCTGAAGAAACCCACCCTCAACCCGGCCGATGTAAACAACTACAGACCCGTCTCTCTTCTTCCCTTTCTTTCCAAAACTCTCGAACGAGCTATCCTTAACCAACTCTCCTCCGATCTCCACCATAATAACCTTCTTGACCACCAGTCTGGTTTCAACAGACCACTCAACAGAGACGGCCCTCCTTCCTGTCTCTGAGCGGCTTCACACTGCTGGAGCAGCCTGTCTCTCCTCTGTCTTGATCCTTCTTGACCTTTCTGCTGCATTTGACACAGTGAACCACCAGATCCTTATTTCCTCCCTTCAGGACCTCTGTGTCTCAGGCTTTGCTCTCTCCCTGTTCTCATCCTACCTCAACGACCGCACCTACCGGGTAACTTGGAGAGGATCCGTGTCTGAACATTGTCCTCTCACTACTGGTGTCCCTCAAGGCTCCGTCCCGGGTCCCCTCCTCTTCTCTCTGTACAACAACTCTCTCGGCTCTGTCGTTCGCTCGCATGGCTTTTCCTACCACAGCTATGCTGATGACACCCAATTGATCCTCTCTTTTCCCCGATCTGAAACGCAGGTAGCAGCATGAATCTCTGCCTGTCTGACTGACATCTCTCAGTGGATGTCCTCACACCACCTGAAAATCAACCTCGACAAGACCGAACTGCCCTTCCTTCCGGGGAAAGACTCTCTCACCCTCGACCTGACTACTACCTTGGACAACTCTGTGTTATCCCGACCCTGACTGCTAGGAACCTCGGCGTGACACTCGACAGTCAACTCTCTCTTTCTGCCAACATCGCTGCAACGACGCATTCCTGTAGATACATGCTGCACAACATCAGGAGAATACGTCCTCTTCTCACTCAGAAGGCGGTGCAGGGTCTGGTCCAGGGTCTGGTCCAGGTTCTGGTCCAGGCTCTGGTCATCTCACGTCTGGACTACTGTAACTCCCTCCTGGCAGGTCTACCTGTTAGTGCCATCCGACCTCTGCAGCTCATCCAGAATGCCGCAGCTCGACTGGTCTTTAACCTCCCGAAATTCACTCCCACTACTCCTCCGCTCCTCCGCTCCCTTCACTGGTTACCAGTAGCCGCCCGCATCCGTTTCAAAACATTGGTACTTGCGTACCGCGCTGCGAACAGATCGGGTCCAGTCTACATCCAGGACATGGTCAAACCTTACATCCCAGCCCGCTCCCTCCACTCTGCTTCGACCAATCGGCTTGTTGCTCCCTCTCTGCGAGCTAAACACTCTACAAAATCACGACTGTTTGCTGTCCTGGCTCCTAAATGGTGGAATGAGCTCCCCCACCGACACCACTGTGGTGCGACGTGGCATTGGTGGATGGAACGAGACATGATGTCCCAGATGTCCCAGATGTGCTGGATTGGATTCAGGTCTGGGGAACAGGCAGGCCAGTCCATAGCATCAATGCCTTCATCATGCAGGAACTGCTGACACACTCCAGCCACATGAGGCCTAGCATTGTCATGCATCAGAAGGAACCCAGGGCCCACTGCACCAGCATATGGTCTTACAATGGGTCTGAGGATCTCATCCCGGTACCTAATGGCAGTCAGGGTACCTCTGGCTAGCACATGGAGGGCTGTGCGGCCCTCCAAAGAAATGCCTCCCCAGACCATTGCTGACCCACCGCCAAACCGGTCATGCTGGAGGATGTTGCAGGCAGCAGAACGTTCTCCACGGCATCTCCAGACTCTGTCACGTCTGTCACGTGCTCAGTGTGAACCTGCTCTCATCCGTGAAGAGCACAGGGCGCCAATGGCGAAGCTGCCAATCTTGGTGTTCTCTGGCAAATGCCAATCGCCCTGCACGGTGTTGGGCTGTAAGCACAGGCCCCACTTGTGGATGTCGGGCCCTCGTACCACCCTCATGGAGTCTGTTTCTGACAGTTTGAGCAGAAACATGCACATTAGTGGCCTGCTGGAGGTCATTTTGTAGGGCTCTGGCAGTGCTCCTCCTGTTCCTCCTTGCACAAAGGAGCAGATAGCGGTCCTGCTGCTGGGTTGTTGTCCTCCTATGGCCCCCTCCACGTCTCCTGGTGTACTGGCCTGTCTCCTGGTATCTCCTCCATGCTCTTGACACTGTGCTGACAGACACAGCAAACCTTCTTGCCACAGCATGCATTGACGTGCATTGTGAGCTGCACTACCTGAGCAACTTCTGTGGGTTGGAGACACCTCATGCTCCCTCTAGTGGTGAGGACACTGGCAAAATGCAAAAGTGACCAAAAATCAGCCAGAAAGGATGAGGACAGAGAAATGGTCTGTGGTCACCACCTGTAGTCACCATTCCTTTATAGGGGTTGTCTTGCTAATTGCCTCTCATTTCCACCTGTTGTCTGTTCCATTTGCACAACAGCCAGTGTTGCTTCCTAACTGGACAGGTTGATTCCCAGAAGTGTGATTGACTTGGAGTTACACTGTGTTGTTTAAGTGTTCCCTTTTTTTTTTTTGAGCAGTGTATATTCTTAAAGGCATTTGAATTAACTTTTGTGTTAGGATTTGTTATTGGAAATTTTTGACACAAAGATTTTCATTGTTACTGCAAATGCATATCGGTTCCAAATATCGGTTTATCAGTCTCTTTGTTTACCAATAATCGATATCGGCCCTGAAAAGATAAAGAAGACTGATGACCGAGGCTATGCGCTTCAGGCTTTAAAGCGCAATAGTCTACTGTGACACACACACACACACACACACACACACACACACACACACACACACACACACACACACACACACACACACACACACACCCCTTCAAACCTCAATAGCCGACTCATATAGTCACAGAAATACAGCACTGAAATATACTGCACCTATCAGGTGTAATATATTGCATTCTATTGAGTTTGAAGACTTGTGCATGTGTAGGTGAGTGGGTGGGTGAAAATGTGGGTATAAATGTGTGAGCGAAATAGAGAGAGGTAAAGAGAAAGTAAATTTCCATTTCTCTAACTGTACAAATGTCAACATACACACGCGCTGACATATATATATATATATATAAACCCCACTCTGGCATCCATATCAACACACCCATACCAGTTAGTTTTTTTGGACTTACTGAAATGAATGAACATGAGTTATAAGTTGCAAAGTGACAAACAACTTTGAAGTAACAAATAGGACCCGAGCTAGAGAACTATTCTTTAAACTTAAACTAACCTCAAGGTCCATTTAGCATCCTTTCTAAAACTTTCAATCATATCATGACAGAGCTGTGGCTCAGATGGTAATAGTAAAGTTGGTGGCTCAATCCCTGGTTCTTGAACTGAAAAGAATGAACTTTAAAAAAAAATAATAATAATTTTAAACTGAACAAGCTCCATTTTCTGATGAAAATCAAGCCATATGATCAAATGCCCCAGACCAGTTAAATTGTTATTTCATGAAAGTGTTCATCTTCCCGGAACAACAGTTCAATTGTATTTTCCTACTTAATTTGTACAAGTGACACAACAGATTCCACATATTGGAATTAATACCGTATATAAGAAGTACATTTAGATTGCATTTTGGAGCTCATATGCAAGTTAAATATGTGACGTGCTGTCACTTGACCTTGATATCTGTTCACAGTGCTGCTTTATGAAACACTCCTGTAACAACAGGAACCACAGTTTACATTTTTTGCCATGTTACTATGTTAAAGATGAAGAAATGCGGTTCTGACCTGTTGTGGCAGCAGGACTGGAGAATGTTGGCATCAGTGGTGTCTGTGGTGTTCGGCCAGCGTGCCCCCGTGTGATGTCATATCCTGCACTCACAGAGAAGGTGGATATGGGCGGGCCTACAGGAGGGGCCGACATGCCAGGAGCAAGAGGAGGAGGTGGTCTGAAAGAAGAGGCCAAAGGGGGCAAAGAGGGGGACACAGAAGGAGGGAAGGGAGAGCTGCTGGTGAAAGGAGAAGCTTGTGTGGAGGGAATGGGAAATTGGGAGGAGAGGGAAGGGGGTGATAAGAGAGGGCCGCTGAAGGCAGATAGGGAGGGAACAGGCGTCAGAGAGGTGGAGACTGCAGGCGGCTCCATGAAGTTGGAGCTGGTGCCTGGAGGTGGCAGAATGCTGGTCAGACCTAAAACAAAAAGAACTTGGGTCACATCAGAGAAATACCTCATACTGTGCATTTTATTAAGTGCACTGTGTAGCTATCCATGTTTACTCTCAATCAGTGCATAAGATGTCATACTATTTTTCAATGACTCAGTTTGGGTTTTTTTCTCTGACCACATTGCGGTTCACTTAGCATTGTGAACAGAAAGCGCTTCAAATTCTGTTCACTTTTTGTCATTGAATTTAAGTCCTCTAGGCTAGCCGTAGCCAATTCACATTGCATTGCACTGTGACGCTCAAAACAAACCACAGGCGTAACCATGGCAACAAAAGCAAGACTGGCAAACAAGGAATTGTTAGGATTAAGGGAGCTACGCTGATCACACAACATTAAAATCACTAACAGGTGTAAGTAGTAAGTAAGTATAACACAAAGCCCTGTAATACTCTAGCCCTACATAAGGATTATTATTAAAATGTTATTTAATGAGACAGGTATTGATTTATGCATTTGCTCATTTTTTAGACTGTAATTTGTGGGTTAAGATGAGTGTTTTCCTATTATTATTAGAAATACTCAGTTTACAAGGATTATAGAATTCTATAATCCTTGTAAACTGAGTATTTCTTGTTGGGGTGTGGTATAACACTTAATGCTTCACCTGCTGGTGGTTTTGTTTTTTTGACATTTTACAAAGCGTCCCAACTTTTTGGGGAACACAGTTGTGTAATAAATTGCATTTTAACATAACTTGTTTGTCTACTGCTGTATAACACAGTGAGGGTTAACAGTTATGGCTCTGTATGGTAACAAAGTCAACTGAAGACATTGTAAGGCAGCTGAGATAAGAACTTAGACAAAGCGTACCACAGTTGTTACTGTGCATAAATGTGCATGAACATCCTCACTGAATATGTAAAGTTGCTCTCACTTGTGAAGACCTCTGGTCTCTGTATGGTATTGAGCCCATTAAAAAATGTTCATGTGATTGTCACAACTCACAAAAACACATCTTGGTTGTGACTGCAACGTTTTGTACCAAAACTCCACCACCCTACTTAAAAAAGTGGACCTTGCCAAACCTGAGGGGTGTGCTACGAAGCAAGTTCAACATACTGTTTGTTTTTTCGTCGGAGCTGGCTCAACAAACTGGATACTTGCAAAATGAGATAATCGGTGCTACAACAGTTGTTATCAACTTTCAACCCAGGCTTTCTGCTTTAGTTTTGAATGCTTTCACAAAAAAGAGGAGTTGTTTGCAGCCTCTTGCAGACTGTAAGCATCAAAGCGGCAGCTACTGAATGATGTAAGGCTGTGCTGACAACAACAAAAAAATTGTAGACCATGTGAATGGTCCATATGTCATGTGTAGACATGCAATATCACCTTAAGTGCACATGAAGATCATATTATAATTACATGTGGGTATTTCATGACAATAATGTCTAGATGTATCCTCATGAACTGTATGAACATTTTACTCTTATCCTTTCACATGCAGCACTGGCAGTGTCAAACAGACTGGGAAGCAAATGAGAAAGACATATTTTACTATGTCAAATAATTCAAAGCAGTAGGTATGTTTACTGTCATATCTTTTGAGTAGAACAAGTACAGTGCTTTTGCGCTTCAATCTGTCTCTGTTATAGGATGATATCAGTATAAAAAACAATTAAATAGAATCTATGTCTCATGTAAAAATCTCTGGGGGAACCTGAGGTTTTTCGGTCTCTGAACACTCTGCTCCGTCTCACTTTGCGCACTGGGCTCCACGGGATCTTTTCCAATTGGTGATGACATTTTTCAGAGAGAATTGACTGGTCAGTAAGCAGTGCTTTGGTACGTTGTGAGATGTCAAACATAACCTGCTCCTGACCAGGTTAAGTTTGCAGCATAAATTACCATGGTGATCTACCCAGGTTAAAAGAGTGACACCTTTGTGACACTGACAACCGTGGCTTTAGTCTCAATGTACCTCACTAACCCACTAATTTCACTTCTTGGTACACCCCTCTGTACTGCTCACACAACAACACTTCATAGGTCATTTCTTACCGACGGTGACTGGAGGGCTGCTGACTGTGGTAGTTGCAACCGGAGGTGTAGGGCTCAGAGGAGTTGTAGGGCTCGCAGGAGGTGTAGTCTCAATCACACTTTCTTCCATCATCTTCGCAGCTATATACCTGAACTTTGGCCAATAATGAAGCTGCAACAAGATATTATGATGAATGAGGAGGAGTTCAATTTGTTCTTTAACTAATCAGTTGCACGTACACACTGAGAATGCAGCGATGCAATTGAGCTCGTAAAGGACATGAGGTGCTGGACTATAGACTGCATCTTAAGACTGACCGACATTAAATGCAACACTGTTTCCAGCTGCTCAACAGTTTAGGGTCCTTTGTCTTATTTTTTAATTTTATGGCGCACCACATTTTTTCTATGGGAGACAGGTAGGGACTGCAGGCCGCCCAGTTTAGCACTCAGACTCTTCTACTACGGAGCCTGCTTTGTAATACGTCTAGAATGCAGTTTGGCATTGTTTTGCTGAAATAAGAAGCCCTTCCCTGAAAAAGATGTCTCCGTTTTAACATTTGATATGTTGTCTTTGGTCCATTTTAAATTAAAACTGGGTTTACATGATTTGCAAATCATGTCATTCTGTTTTTATTTACACTTTACACAGCATCCCAACATTATTGGAGACAAAAACAACAAAACCTTTCCCACTGAAAACCTTAGCAGAACATTGCATCTTTTATTGCTGGGGGGTAACATTGCTGCTGGCACTGCTGGCAGGTAATGCCACACCCCAACAATAAATACTCTGTTTACAAGGATTGTCCCTATAATATATACGTAATATAATGTCTTTTTTGTCAATGTTTTTCTACTATCACTTACATGAATTCAGCTGAGTTAAAGTACAACTTTGAGAAAAAACATCAGAGCAGTGCATCCGTGACACACATTGATAGTGCTTACTTCCTTTGCCTAAAAATGCTGTGTAGGATATCCAAGGTTGAATTAGCAACATGGAGGTAAAGCAGAAAGTGGCCCCAATAATGTAGTTTGTGATGATTTCATCAACTCCAGCTGAATCAGCTGTTTTTTTAAATATGGGGTCCACGATTGCACATCATGAAATAAAAAAGGAGGCCCTCCGAGTTCCTATATTTTACCTAATTTGGAGCCGTTGTTAAACTGTGGGGCGTTAGGAGGTGGCAGTGGCCCATTCTTGTTCCAGCGAGACATCCCAGTACTTCAGCCCTGAGAATATGCACCAGCATCCCAGTGTGGAGGAACTATTGTGTTGAGTACCATGAGGAATAGAACACAACATAACAGACATGTGCCATGTCAGTTATTGCTCCCTGGTTAAAATGCAATTAGCTTTTTCAATCGTTGCAGTAGACTCACTGATTTAAGCACGGCTTGTTCAGTCTCATTAAGAACAAAACATCACAGCAGTGTTTCAAGACGCATCCGTTTAAACCCGACGTACAGCTGTCTCATGCTGGGATATTATAACGCTGCTATGTGTACGACGTTTATTTGCGACCCTTCAAAAAAAAAAATGTTTGTGAGTTCAGTGTTTCAAGCTCATCGTTAACACCAAACCTTGTGTGTTACGGTTGAGCAGTAGCGTAAATGTGTGACTTACAAACCAATTTCGGCAAAGCTAAAGAAAAAGTATAATATTGAAGATATGATATTTATCTATAAAGGGTATATGTCCCTCTTTTAATACCTAACAAGTAGCTTGACTACTCACCCGTTAGCTAGACAAGCTCAGTACACATGAATAATGAGCCACCGACCCACTGTGATGACGTTGTGTTTTGCCACGTCTGCTCGAGCGTGACTCCTCCCATTACCGGTAGCACCCGGACACACTAGGGGCGTGGTCAAATAGTGAAGAAAAACAACAACAACAACAACAACAACAAACACTTATAAATCCTTTAATAAGCGCTATTCCTTGACATGTGTGAAAAACGCCATTAAGGTCAAGGAAAGATGAGGAGGAGAATCCGAAAGGACTGCGGTGAATGCGACCCGATACACTAGGCTACGTAATCATGCGACGGCGGGTGTTAATGACGTAGATCTGTCTGAAAAAACTACAACGTCTGAGGATGAACTACAAAAACCGCATGTTAAAATACTTTGTTCCGCGCGCTTTCATTGTCTTGTACGCTGTATGACTGAGGACGTCTTCAGCCATACAAATAAAGCTGTAACGTCAAACAGTTTATATTTGCTGAGTGTGTGTAGTTGATAACGTTTGTTTATTTATGATTTCCTGAACAATGACAATTCTAGTACGTCAACGTTATTTATAGAGAGGTCACGTTAGTTATGGGAACACATCTATGCACAGTAATATAGGCTACTTATCCTGCTGTGAGACTGAAACAGAAAGCTCTCCTTAATGAAAGACTAGACAGGAAAGGAGGCCTAAACAGATCAGGCTTTTACTCAAATTAGCCTAAAACAAAAGCATAGGTGGAATCAATACTGAGCCTCAACCGAATCACTAATTAAACTGGAGCGAATAAACTTTGACTGGTGTGCGATTCTGTGCCAGGTTATGTTTACAATAATACAACATATATGTATGCCATATCATATTAATTATATATAGGTCGTATTATCAACTATTAATCCTAAGGGGTAGACGAAAGGCTGTGTTTGTGAATGAAGGTGCAGACAAAAGGGTGTGGTTGTGAATGAAGGTGTAGACGAAAGGGTGTGGTTGTGAATGAAGGTGCAGACAACAGGGTGTGGTTGTGAATGAAGGTGCAGACGAAAGGCTGTGTTTGTGAATGAAGGTGTAGACGAAAGGCTGTGTTTGTGAATGAAGGTGTAGACGAAAGGGTGTGGTTGTGAATGAAGGTGCAGACAACAGGGTGTGGTTGTGAATGAAGGTGCAGACAACAGGGTGTGGTTGTGAATGAAGGTGCAGACAACAGGGTGTGGTTGTGAATGAAGGTGCAGACAAAAGGGTGTGGTTGTGAATGAAGGTGCAGACAACAGGGTGTGTTTGTGAATGAAGGTGTAGATGAAAGGGTGTGGTTGTGAATGAAGGTGTAGACAACAGGGTGTGGTTGTGAATGAAGGTGTAGACAAAAGGGTGTGGTTGTGAATGAAGGTGCAGACAACAGGGTGTGTTTGTGAATGAAGGTGTAGACGAAAGGGTGTGGTTGTGAATGAAGGTGTAGACAACAGGGTGTGGTTGTGAATGAAGGTGTAGACAACAGGGTGTGTTTGTGAATGAAGGTGTAGACAACAGGGTGTGGTTGTGAATGAAGGTGCAGACAAAAGGGTGTGGTTGTAAATGAGAGTGAAAGTACTGTGCCAAACCAAAAGGTCACAGGAGGGGGTCGGCAACCTGTGGGGTCACATACTGTTGTTCTTTGAGTCATAAACAGGAACAGACAGCTGTTGCGAGGACTTCAGGGTGTGAAGGAAGACAACCACCACCTCCACCAATCAACAACAGATACATCAACACACGTGATTTTTTGGTTTTCTGTACTATAAGAAGACTGGGTCAGGGAGAGTCAAGAGCTCAGACTTCGTGAACTGACACATACTCTGTTGCGGTCAGGGAAACATAGTCTGGACCCAGAGCTCTGTAAACTGATTATTCTGTTGCTGTTAAATAAATATCTTGAAGCCTGACATCTTCTCCTATTGCCTCATACGCAGGACTGGAGGCTGACACATATTGGCTTTATACTAGCAGGAGCCCAAGTCCAACACTGTAAGACAAAGGGGAAAGAGTAAGCCACACATTGTCATTTAGCCTACTGTTACTTTCCTGATAGATCCGCTTTCCATGGCCGACATAATGAAGTTACCGCTGTTGAATCTTGTGCGTAAATGTGCACAACACTACGGAGACGCTCATATAGAACCTGCTGCTGTATGAAGCGGCAGATATTTAACCAACTCAGTGAAAGATTCACCAACAGCTACATTCAACAAACTAATCTCAGCTGCTGGGAATGTTTTGTAAAAACTCAGATCATTGGTGAGTCTCATGAACCAAACCTGTTACAGACTCTTCATCACAGTAAAGTTGTGTTTTCAAGGGCATTTCTGTTTTAAAAAGAGTCAGCATCGGTTCCAGTGTTTTTAATCTAGTAGAGCAAAGTCCATTCCAGATGGGTCCACCATGTCTAAGACCGGTTTCCATATCTTCAGAAATCCCTTGACATTGGATGTAAGTCAACTTTTCCAGAGGAAGGATTTCCAGAATCCCCTTTATCAGTCATCCAGAGAAGGGGTATCTTTGGAAATCAAGAATTTAAGAATTGTCTTTTGTACTTTGTAAATTAGTATTCTAATCAGTTTAGCATTGTGGCTGCTCCTTGCGCTGCTCACTTTAGCTGCCAAGATACAGTGCATCCGGAAAGTATTCACAGCGGTCCACTTTTTCCACATTTTGTTATGTTCTGGTCTTATTCCAAAATGGATTAACTTCATTTTTTTCATCAAAATTCTGCACACAATACCACATAGTGACTAAGTGAAAACAAATTGTTTAACATTTTTGCGAATCTCTTAAAAAGAAAGAAACAAAATATAACACGTACCTAGGTATTCACAGCCATTGCTCAATATTTTGTTGAAGCACCTTTGGCAAGTCGTGGAACTGTAATGCAGTTTTATGCTGTATTTGAGCTTCTCTCGCTGAGATAAACCTGTTTTTGAAACATTGTGTTTCCTGTGAAATTGTCCACACAAAGTGACTTGAAACCACTTTGTTCATGTATTCTATCCCATTTCCCAAAGTTCTGAGTATGAAACTTGTTTGTAAACACTTAGTTTAAGCCGTGGCGCTGTGATGCAGTTTTACATGAGGCTGAGAAAGTGAGACTTGAAATGCTGTTTTCTGTGTAATTGCAGACACAAAGTGACTGTATCCCATTTGCTGATGAAGAAATTTGTTCGTAAACACTTAGTTTAAGCCGTGGCACTGTAATGCAGTTTTATGCTGTTTTTGAGCTTCTCTCGCTGAGATAAGGCTGTTTTTGAAACATTGTGTTTCCTGTAAAATTGTCCACACAAAGTGACTTGAAACCACTTTGCCCATGTAGTGTATCCCATTTCCCATAGTTCTGAGTATGAAACTTGTTTTTAAACACTTAGTTTAAGCCGTGGCACTGTAATGCAGTTTTATGCTGTATTTGAGCTTCTCTCGCCTGAGATAAACCTGTTTTTGAAACATTGTGTTTCCTGTGAAATTGTCCACACAAAGTGACTTGAAACCACTTTGTCCATGTATTCTATCCCATTTCCCATAGTTCTGAGTATGAAACTTGCTTGTAAACACTTAGTTTAAGCCGTGGAGCTGTGATGCAGTTTTACATGAGGCTGAGAAAGTGAGACTTGAAATGTTGTTTTCTGTGTAATTGCAGACACAAAGTGACTTGAAGCCACTTTAGCCACGTACTGTATCCCATTTGCTGATGAAGAAATTTGTTCGTAAACACTTAGTTTAAGCCGTGGCACTGTAATGCAGTTTTAATGAAGTTCTCTGATGACTCTGCAGTGGTAGGATGTATAAGGGATGGACGGGAGGAGGAGTACAGGGCAGTAGTGGAGGACTTTGTGGAGTGGGTGGGAAGGAATCACCTGCTCCTGAACGTGGCCAAGACCAGAGAGATGGTGGTCGACTTCAGGAGGAAGACGACGGCTCCACAACCGCTGAGAGTTCTGGGAGAGGAGGTGGACATGGTTGAGGAGTACAAGTACCTGGTGTCTCCATGACAACAGACTGAACTGGAAGACCAACATCAATGCTGTCTACAAGAAGGGGATGAGTCGACTCTTTTTCTTGAGGAAACTTCGATCCTTCAATGTGTGCAGAGAGATGTTGGAGATGTTCTACCATCTGTTGTGGCCAGTGCTTTGTACTTCGCTGGGGTCTGCTGGGGGAGCAGCATTGGAGCCGGTGACACCAACAAACTTAACAAACTGGTTAAGAAGGCCGGCTCCATCATCGGCTACAAACTAGATAGTCTGGAAAAGGTGGTGGAGAGGAGGACGCTGATCAAACTATTGTCCATCTTGGATAATCCTGTCCACCCTCTCAACCACCTGCTGCAGGGACAGCGGAGCACTTTCTCTAAAAGATTCCTCCAGCTCCGCTGTCACAAGGACAGATACAGGAGATCATTCCTGATACAGGAGATCATTCCTGATACAGGAGATCATTCCTGATACAGGAGATCATTCCTGATACAGGAGATCATTCCTGATACATGAGATCATTCCTGATACAGGAGATCGTTCCAGATACAGGAGATCATTCCTGATACAGGAGATCATTCCTGATACATGAGATCATTCCTGATACAGGAGATCATTCCTGATACAGGAGATCATTCCTGATACATGAGATCATTCCTGATACAGGAGATCGTTCCAGATACAGGAGATCATTCCTGATACAGGAGATCATTCCTGATACATGAGATCATTCCTGATACAGGAGATCATTCCTGATACAGGAGATCATTCCTGATACAGGAGATCATTCCTGATACATGAGATCATTCCTGATACAGGAGATCATTCCTGATACAGGAGATCATTCCAGATACAGGAGATCATTCCTGATACATGAGATCATTCCTGATACAGGAGATCATTCCTGATACAGGAGATCATTCCAGATACAGGAGATCATTCCTGATACATGAGATCATTCCTGATACAGGAGATCATTCCTGATACAGGAGATCATTCCAGATACAGGAGATCATTCCTGCCCACTGCCAAATGGCAAAATCCATCACAGTACAAAAACACTGTTGACTGTGTTTCTTGGTTGCTTGTATATTTACGTATATTATATATATAGATATATACTGTACCGTATGTATATATATATGTCGACTGTGTTTATTGGTTTGTTGTATATAATATATATAGATATTTAATGTACTGTATGTACTGTGCATTTTATATTTTATATTTATATTTTTTATTTTATTGCTTTTCTATTATATTATTCTATTCTATTATTATTTTATTCTATTGTTTCTATTATTGCTCCTGTATGTATGCCGTACTTCCTGTCCACAGCGAGGACCAGTCACGTCGCGCCGACGGTAGAAATGAGGAAGTCTCTTAAAATAACAGTCAAAGTCGGGTCTGTTAATCGTCTCATTTCTTCACGGTTTCGCTGTTTTCAACCGAATTAGAAAACATCGGATTTCCGAAAAAAACCGGAGACGGCTGACGGGAAAACGAGTGTCATTTAGAAATCAACTAAGTCACTTTGTGTCTGCAATTACACAGAAAACAGCATTTCACGTCTCACTTTCTCAGCCTAATGTAAAACTGCATCACAGCTCCACGCCTTAAACTAAATGTTTAAAAACAAGTTTCATTCTCAGAACTTTGGCAATTGGGATAAACTACATGGGCAAAGTGGTTTCAAGTCACTTTGTGTGGACAATTTCACAGGAAACACAATGTTTCAAAAACAGCCTTATCTCAGCGAGAGAAGCTCAAAAACAGCATAAAACTGCATTACAGTGAAGTTTTTAAATCTTCAATACGTTCCTGTTGGTTTCTCTACATATTCCGAGATAGATGAGAATTCATTTCTTCACTG
>NW_027210603.1:0-12500 GCF_029030835.1 Brachyistius frenatus
GTTTGTAGGTGGGCCTTGTGGCGCTGCTGGAGACGGTGGAGGTGATGTACAGCACGTTGCAATGTTTGTGTCTTTCTGTGAGTAATAAAAACTTCAACTGTTCATTCAACAGGAATCAGCTGTTGATTTTGTTGTTTTTAATGCGTCTCCGACACAGAAACCAGAAAGTGACCAGTTTGAGCACTGAGGACGTTTCTCATCACTTCTATTGGTGTTCCCTGTCAGTCTGGGAGATGCAGCAGAGGGACAGTGGCCGTATTTGTTCACAAGTCATTGATGAAGCAGTCGCTTCTTAGTCAGTTATTAAGCTTTCTCTTAAAGTCCTTTCATGCTCTCACAGTGATGACTGCCGTTGGCTCTGCTTTGTTTGGGAACCGACGTGAATTCAGCAGCTCAATAAAAAGAATGTTCAGAAAAAGCCAATAATGGCAGTTTTCTTCTTTTCAGGGCAAATTCAGCAAATTAGCTGTTTTAAGATTATTTTGAAAGAGTATTTTCCGTCTAAAATATGATAAAAAAAAGTCATACTATAGCATGTCGTCTAAAATATGATAAAGCATGTCGTCTAAAATATGATAAAAAAAGTCAT
This sequence comes from Brachyistius frenatus, assembly GCF_029030835.1. Classification (NCBI taxonomy): domain Eukaryota; kingdom Metazoa; phylum Chordata; class Actinopteri; family Embiotocidae; genus Brachyistius; species Brachyistius frenatus. The sequence goes on from NW_027210603.1 coordinate 590, forward strand.
ACTATAGCATGTCGTCTAAAATATGATAAAAAAAAGTCATACTATAGCATGTCGTCTAAAATATGATAAAAAAAAGTCATACTATAGCATGTCGTCTAAAATATGATAAAAAAAGTCATACTATAACATGTCGTCTAAAATATGATAAAAAAGTCATACTATAGCATGTCGTCTAAAATATGATAAAAAAGTCATACTATAGCATGTATGATAAAAAAGTCATAAAATATGATAAAAAAGTCATACTATAGCATGTCGCCTAAAATATGATAAAAAAAGTCATACTATAGCATGTCGTCTAAAATATGATAAAAAAAGTCATACTATAGCATGTCGTCTAAAATATGATAAAAAAGTCATACTATAGCATGTCGTCTAAAATATGATAAAAAAAAGTCATACTATAGCATGTCGCCTAAAATATGATAAAAAAAGTCATACTATAGCATGTCGTCTAAAATATGATAAAAAAGTCATACTATAGCATGTCGTCTAAAATATGATAAAAAAAGTCATACTATAAATAAAATATGATAAAAAAGTCATACTATAGCATGTCGCCTAAAATATGATAAAAAAAAGTCATACTATAGCATGTCGCCTAAAATATGATAAAAAAGTCATACTATAGCATGTCGCCTAAAATATGATAAAAAAAAGTCATACTATAGCATGTCGCCTAAAATATGATATGAAAAAAGTCATACTATAGCATGTCGTCTAAAATATGATAAAAAAGTCATACTATAGCATGTCGTCTAAAATATGATAAAAAAGTCATACTATAACATGTCGTCTAAAATATGATAAAAAAAATAAAATAAAAAAAAAGTCATACTACAGCATGTCGTCTAAAATATGATAAAAAAGTCATACTATAGCATGTCGTCTAAAATATGATAAAAAAAGTCATACTATAGCATGTCGTCTAAAATATGATAAAAAAAAGTCATACTATAGCATGTCGTCTAAAATATGATAAAAAAAGTCATACTATAGCATGTCGTCTAAAATATGATAAAAAAGTCATACTATAGCATGTCGTCTAAAATATGATAAAAAAGTCATACTATAGCATGTCGTCTAAAATATGACCAAAAAAAAAAGTCATACTATAGCATGTCGTCTAAAATATGATAAAAAAAAGTCATACTATAGCATGTCGTCTAAAATATGATAAAAAAAGTCATACTATAGCATGTCGTCTAAAATATGATAAAAAAGTCATACTATAGCATGTCGTCTAAAATATGATAAAAAAGTCATACTATAGCATGTCGTCTAAAATATGATAAAAAAGTCATACTATAGCATGTCGTCTAAAATATGATAAAAAAAAGTCATACTATAGCATGTCGTCTAAAATATGATAAAAAAAAGTCATACTATAGCATGTCGTCTAAAATATGATAAAAAAAGTCATACTATAGCATGTCGTCTAAAATATGATGAAAAAAGTCATACTATAGCATGTCGTCTAAAATATGATAAAAAAAAGTCATACTATAGCATGTCGTCTAAAATATGATAAAAAAAAGTCATACTATAGCATGTCGTCTAAAATATGATAAAAAAGTCATACTATAGCATGTCGTCTAAAATATGAAAAAAAAGTCATACTATAGCATGTCGTCTAAAATATGATAAAAAAGTCATACTATAGCATGTCGTCTAAAATATGATAAAAAAAGTCATACTATAGCATGTCGTCTAAAATATGATAAAAAAAGTCATACTATAGCATGTCGTCTAAAATATGATAAAAAAAAGTCATACTATAGCATGTCGTCTAAAATATGATAAAAAAGTCATACTATAGCATGTCGTCTAAAATATGATAAAAAAAAGTCATACTATAGCATGTCGTCTAAAATATGATAAAAAAGTCATACTATAGCATGTCGTCTAAAATATGATAAAAAAGTCATACTATAGCATGTCGTCTAAAATATGATAAAAAAAGTCATACTATAGCATGTCGTCTAAAATATGATAAAAAAAAGTCATACTATAGCATGTCGTCTAAAATATGATAAAAAAGTCATACTATAGCATGTCGTCTAAAATATGATAAAAAAAGTCATACTATAGCATGTCGTCTAAAATATGATAAAAAAAAGTCATACTATAGCATGTCGTCTAAAATATGATAAAAAAAGTCATACTATAGCATGTCGTCTAAAATATGATAAAAAAGTCATACTATAGCATGTCGTCTAAAATATGATAAAAAAGTCATACTATAGCATGTCGTCTAAAATATGATAAAAAAAAGTCATACTATAGCATGTCGCATGTCGTCTAAAATATGATAAAAAAGTCATACTATAGCATGTCGTCTAAAATATGATAAAAAAGTCATACTATAGCATGTCGTCTAAAATATGATAAAAAAAAGTCATACTATAGCATGTCGTCTAAAATATGATAAAAAAAGTCATACTATAGCATGTCGTCTAAAATATGATAAAAAAGTCATACTATAGCATGTCGTCTAAAATATGATAAAAAAGTCATACTATAGCATGTCGTCTAAAATATGATAAAAAAGTCATACTATAGCATGTCGTCTAAAATATGATAAAAAAGTCATACTATAGCATGTCGTCTAAAATATGATAAAAAAGTCATACTATAGCATGTCGTCTAAAATATGATAAAAAAGTCATACTATAGCATGTCGTCTAAAATATGATAAAAAAGTCATACTATAGCATGTCGTCTAAAATATGATAAAAAAGTCATACTATAGCATGTCGTCTAAAATATGATAAAAAAGTCATACTATAGCATGTCGTCTAAAATATGATAAAAAAAGTCATACTATAGCATGTCGTCTAAAATATGATAAAAAAGTCATACTATAGCATGTCGTCTAAAATATGATAAAAAAGTCATACTATAGCATGTCGTCTAAAATATGATAAAAAAGTCATACTATAGCATGTCGTCTAAAATATGATAAAAAAGTCATACTATAGCATGTCGTCTAAAATATGATAAAAAAGTCATACTATAGCATGTCGTCTAAAATATGATAAAAAAGTCATGCTATAGCATGTCGTCTATAATATGATAAAAAAAGTCAAACTATAGCATGTCGTCTAAAATATGACCAAAAAGTCATACTATAGCATGTCTTTCAAAATATGATGAAAAAGTCATACTATAGCATGTCGTCTAAAATATGAAAAAAAAGTCACACTATAGCATGTCGTCTAAAATATGATAAAAAAAAGTCATACTATAGCATGTCGTCTAAAATATGATAAAAAAAAGTCATACTATAGCATGTCGTCTAAAATATGATACTATAGCAAAAAAAGTCATACTATAGCATGTCGTCTAAAATATGATAAAAAAGTCATACTATAGCATGTCGTCTAAAATATGATAAAAAAGTCATACTATAGCATGTCGTCTAAAATATGATAAAAAAGTCATACTATAGCATGTCAGTATGACTTTTATATCATATTTTAGACGACATGTTATAGTATGACTTTTATATCATATTTTAGACGACATGTTATAGTATGACTTTTTTTTATCATATTTTAGACGACATGTTATAGTATGACTTTTATATCATATTTTAGACGACATGTTATAGTATGACTTTTATATCATATTTTAGACGACATGTTATAGTATGACTTTTATATCATATTTTAGACGACATGTTATAGTATGACTTTTTTTTTTATCATATTTTAGACGACATGTTATAGTATGACTTTTTTATCATATTTTAGACGACATGTTATAGTATGACTTTTATATCATATTTTAGACGACATGTTATAGTATGACTTTTATATCATATTTTAGACGACATGTTATAGTATGACTTTTATATCATATTTTAGACGACATGTTATAGTATGACTTTTATATCATATTTTAGACGACATGTTATAGTATGACTTTTATATCATATTTTAGACGACATGTTATAGTATGACTTTTATATCATATTTTAGACGACATGTTATAGTATGACTTTTATATCATATTTTGGACATGTTATAGTATGACTTTTATATCATATTTTAGACGACATGTTATAGTATGACTTTTATATCATATTTTAGACGACATGTTATAGTATGACTTTTATATCATATTTTAGACGACATGTTATAGTATGACTTTTATATCATATTTTAGACGACATGTTATAGTATGACTTTTATATCATATTTTAGACGACATGTTATAGTATGACTTTTATATCATATTTTAGACGACATGTTATAGTATGACTTTTATATCATATTTTAGACGACATGTTATAGTATGACTTTTATATCATATTTTAGACGACATGTTATAGTATGACTTTTATATCATATTTTAGACGACATGTTATAGTATGACTTTTATATCATATTTTAGACGACATGTTATAGTATGACTTTTATATCATATTTTAGACGACATGTTATAGTATGACTTTTATATCATATTTTAGACGACATGTTATAGTATGACTTTTATATCATATTTTAGACGACATGTTATAGTATGACTTTTATATCATATTTTAGACGACATGTTATAGTATGACTTTTATATCATATTTTAGACGACATGTTATAGTATGACTTTTATATCATATTTTAGACGACATGTTATAGTATGACTTTTATATCATATTTTAGACGACATGTTATAGTATGACTTTTATATCATATTTTAGACGACATGTTATAGTATGACTTTTTTATCATATTTTAGACGACATGTTATAGTATGACTTTTATATCATATTTTAGACGACATGTTATAGTATGACTTTTATATCATATTTTAGACGACATGTTATAGTATGACTTTTATATCATATTTTAGACGACATGTTATAGTATGACTTTTATATCATATTTTAGACGACATGTTATAGTATGACTTTTATATCATATTTTAGACGACATGTTATAGTATGACTTTTTTATCATATTTTAGACGACATGTTATAGTATGACTTTTATATCATATTTTAGACGACATGTTATAGTATGACTTTTATATCATATTTTAGACGACATGTTATAGTATGAGTTTTATATCATATTTTAGACGACATGTTATAGTATGACTTTTTTATATCATATTATAGTATGACTTTTATATCATATTTTGACGACATGTTATAGTATGACTTTTATATCATATTTTAGACGACATGTTATAGTATGACTTTTATATCATATTTTAGACGACATGTTATAGTATGACTTTTATATCATATTTTAGACGACATGTTATAGTATGACTTTTATATCATATTTTAGACGACATGTTATAGTATGACTTTTATATCATATTTTAGACGACATGTTATAGTATGACTTTTTTTATCATATTTTAGACGACATGTTATAGTATGACTTTTATATCATATTTTAGACGACATGTTATAGTATGACTTTTATATCATATTTTAGACGACATGTTATAGTATGACTTTTTTATCATATTTTAGACGACATGTTATAGTATGACTTTTATATCATATTTTAGACGACATGTTATAGTATGACTTTTATATCATATTTTAGACGACATGTTATAGTATGACTTTTATATCATATTTTAGACGACATGTTATAGTATGACTTTTATATCATATTTTAGACGACATGTTATAGTATGACTTTTATATCATATTTTAGACGACATGTTATAGTATGACTTTTTTTTTTATCATATTTTAGACGACATGTTATAGTATGACTTTTTTTTTATCATATTTTAGACGACATGCTATAGTATGACTTTTATATCATATTTTAGACGACATGTTATAGTATGACTTTTTTATCATATTTTAGACGACATGTTATAGTATGACTTTTATATCATATTTTAGACGACATGTTATAGTATGACTTTTTTATCATATTTTAGACGACATGTTATAGTATGACTTTTATATCATATTTTAGACGACATGTTATAGTATGACTTTTATATCATATTTTAGACGACATGTTATAGTATGACTTTTATATCATATTTTAGACGACATGTTATAGTATGACTTTTATATCATATTTTAGACGACATGTTATAGTATGACTTTTATATCATATTTTAGACGACATGTTATAGTATGACTTTTATATCATATTTTGGACGACATGTTATGGTATGACTTTTATATCATATTTTAGACGACATGTTATAGTATGACTTTTAAATCATATTTTAGACGACATGTTATAGTATGACTTTTATATCATATTTTAGACGACATGTTATAGTATGACATGTTATAGTATTTTTTATATCATATTTTAGACGACATGTTATAGTATGACTTTTATATCATATTTTAGACGACATGTTATAGTATGACTTTTATATCATATTTTGGACATGTTATAGTATGACTTTTATATCATATTTTAGACGACATGTTATAGTATGACTTTTATATCATATTTTAGACGACATGTTATAGTATGACTTTTATATCATATTTTAGACGACATGTTATAGTATGACTTTTATATCATATTTTAGACGACATGTTATAGTATGACTTTTTTTTATCATATTTTAGACGACATGCTATAGTATGACTTTTTTTATATCATATTTTAGACGACATGTTATAGTATGACTTTTATATCATATTTTAGACGACATGTTATAGTATGACTTTTATATCATATTTTAGACGACATGTTATAGTATGACTTTTATATCATATTTTAGACGACATGTTATAGTATGACTTTTATATCATATTTTAGACGACATGTTATAGTATGACTTTTATATCATATTTTAGACGACATGTTATAGTATGACTTTTATATCATATTTTAGACGACATGTTATAGTATGACTTTTATATCATATTTTAGACGACATGTTATAGTATGACTTTTTTTTTAATCATATTTTAGACGACATGTTATAGTATGACTTTTATATCATATTTTAGACGACATGTTATAGTATGACTTTTTTATATCATATTTTGGACGACATGTTATAGTATGACTTTTATATCATATTTTAGACGACATGTTATAGTATGACTTTTTTTTTTTATCATATTTTAGACGACATGCTATAGTATGACTTTTTTTTTATCATATTTTAGACGACATGTTATAGTATGACTTTTATATCATATTTTGGACGACATGTTATAGTATGACTTTTATATGATATTTTAGACGACATGTTATAGTGTGACTTTTTTTTTTTATCATATTTTGGACGACATGCTATAGTGTGACTTTTTTTATCATATTTTAGACGACATGTTATAGTATGACTTTTTTTTATCATATTTTAGACGTAAGGAGCCGCTGGCTAAAGAACACGTATGTCCATCAAACATGTTCTTCTGCTGTACACAGCTGATTAGATAAACTGTGACACAAATGCCAAACCACTCAGTTAACACTCCTCCTGCTAAAGTGACAGAATTTGGACACAATAACATTTTGTAATAATGCTTTTAAGAGTGTTTATGCTTCCCAAAGGTACCTAAATTGGAATTATTTTGTGCACTCATTAAACAGCTAAAGTGTGTCGGGGGAAAATACTCTTTCAAAATAATCTTAAAACAGCTAATTTGCTGAATTTGCCCTGAAAAAAAAAGAAGAAAAACTGCCATTATTGGCTTTTTCTTGAACATTCTTTTTATTGAGCTGCTGAATTCACGTCGGTTCCCAAACAAAGCAGAGCCAACGGCAGTCATCACTGTGAGAGCATGAAAGGACTTTAAGAGAAAGCTTAATAACTGACTAAGAAGCGACTGCTTCATCAATGACTTGTGAACAACACGGCCACTTGTCCTCTGCTGCATCTCCCAGACTGACAGGGAACACCAATAGAAGTGATGAGAAACGTCCTCAGTGCTCAAACTGGTCACTTTCTGGTTTCTGTGTCGGAGACGCATTAAAAACAACAAAATCAACAGCTGATTCCTGTTGAATGAACAGTTGAAGTTTTTATTACTCACAGAAAGACACAAACATTGCAACGTGCTGTACATCACCTCCACCGTCTCCAGCAGCGCCACAGCGTCCACCTACAAACACGTCACCACTACTCTGTGAATTCTGGCTACAACAGGAGAAACAGAAGTGAAGGAAAAACAAACATTACATAAAAAAAAAGAAGCAATTATCTGAGCACAGTGACGATAAAATAGTCTGTACAGTCTCCGAAGGGAAAGCATCTTTGAATTTTCTTATTTAATCCTGGTGACACGGAGGCGTCGGCATACTTAATGTGTCCTCCGCCTCAGATTAGTAAATAACAATGAAATAGGTCCATCAGAAGTTCAGCTGTTCACTCAACCAGTACTTCATATCAAGACACCGAATTCAGGAAACGCACACAAACACGTGACAGAAATCTCCTCAGGACAACATCGACTGTATCACGGAGACGGACCGGTCTGGCTGGTCGGGACCGTCGGTGTCATCAGATTTCCTTTGATACTAATCTCACACGAGGCGTCGCCTCCAATCGGAGCAGGAAGGCCGGCGATGCGCAGCAGATTAGTTTGATAGGAAACATGGAATAGTTAAACCAGCGGGGTCGTCTGTTTCTTTTATGTTTTTAACACCGGATCAGGATTTATTTTTAAAAAACGAGATTACATGATAACAAAGAGTACAGGCTTCAGAAAGAGATTCAGAAGGCGCAGAAACACGGCGTGTTGGTGATGAAACGAACGGCTTCAGATCCACCAACCAGATTCCAGGTCAGATAACCAGGACGCAGCCTCCTCTACTGCTCTCCTCCTCCCGAGGGCTCCTTCTTCTCAGCCACCAGTTCAACTGCTTCTCCGGCTCCATCTCGGCCCTCAGGGACAGCCGCCTCCTCCTGCTCCTCCTCCTGCTCCCCCTCCTCCTCCTCCCCATCTTCCTTCTGCGCCCTCTCCGCTCCCTCCTCCTGCTGCTCCTCCTGATCCATGTCGAGCTCTTCGAAGGACGAGCCGCTGCCTATAGACTCGTTGGAGCCTCTGTCGCTGTGTTCCCTGTGCTTAATGTCTTCGTTTGCGTCCATGATGTCCCTGAGTGGCAGGGAGGAGGCCAAGGAGGCGGCGGTGGAGGCGGCCAGGGACGTCTCCCGGCTGTCCCACGGCACGCCGCCGCTCACCGAGCTCACGTCGCTGTGGGAATCTGCACCTGCAGCCAAACACAGAAAATACAGACGGATCAAACAGGTTGAGAGAGGCGAGGCCGTGCAATGATTAACGCAAATTCAAGCAATCTCAGCAACATTTGCAGCTGCTTCCAATTTTGCAAAATTCCCGCAATTTTTCCACAAAAAAAAAAATCATCAACAAAAACTCTGCTGAAAGCATGACGGCATAAAGTCGCCTTTACAAACAAACAAAACTCACTTTATTAACAAATATAACTCATCATTTCCAATCATTAAGCTCCGCCCCCTCTCCTCTTACCATCAAAACCAACTGCTATTTGCAATATTTTCAACTTTCCACAATTTTCCTGCAAAAAACTCACTTAATACTCCACAAATAACGTCGTCATTTGTGACCGAATCCACCAGAAGACTAAACATGAAGTCGAGGGACCGGCTGACAAAATAATATTATTACACGCAAAGAAAGCTCCCTTTAAGTAAAATGTACAAAATATTGTGCTGGTTCTTCAAGTAGATGTTGGGATATTTTACAGGTGTGTGACCTTTGACCTTTGGCATCAGTGGATCAACATAGTCATTATAATTCATCAAAACTGGAGCGAAGCGGTTCGGTGAGCAGCCGGCCGGTCGGGTCGTCTTTCGTCTCCTGGTTGACACATGAAGTCACGTTAACGTGATGCTTAGAGCTCATTAAAGATGATGCAACGCTGTGAAGATATGAGTCTCTGATTTACAGACTCCACCATCCTTTGATCAAAGATGAGAAGCAATGTTGGTCTCCTGAAACTTCTCTGCACAAAAAGTGAAGATTGAGCCTGAGCTGATCTCAGAGGAGAAACATCGTTATCTACAGACACAAACGAGCTTTGATATGAAGTCACGGACCGGTCGTTAACATGTTAGCACCAAACTAGCTGCTAATCATCCTGTGTTGTGGTTGTGTCGTTGACTGCAGCTCTGCAGAGGGAATATTCCTGCTGCCGCCGTCTGGAACCACCAACAACCTCCATTAGCTTAATTGATGGAGATTTCCTCGCCCACATGATGAGCTCGCTAATACTTTCCGTCTCAAACCGATTCAAATGATTCTTTGATCTCTGATTCACTGTGACCTGATGTACACTCACACCGCCTGGATACCGCTGTTCTCCATCCACAGGGTGAGTGTATTCAAACACATTTTGTCCAACAATCCCTGGACAGCAGAGCGCTGCGTGTCGGGAGGATTAAAGATGGAGACGGACCAAACTGAACGAGAGACGAGACGAGACGTCTGTTGGTTCGCTTCCGTAAAATCTAAATCAAAATACGCTTTAGGACTGAGATCTGTAAGAAGCACTTCACACCTCCCACCTACACAACAAACATTCCTCAGTGTTCTTTCCACACTTCGTCTTCAGAGGTGGAAGAAAAACATGTGAATAAAACCCAGTGAAAAGGCTCACGTATGGATTATATTCTCAAACACTCGTTTAAACTGCGATCGAATCAACAAAACCTCCGTTTTATTCATCGTACGGGTTTTATTATTTCTACCTGGTGAAAAACACAGAAAGATAACTGATTACTGACATTAAGGTGTGTTGTGCATTTCGGTTACTATTTCCTCATCGCCATGGTAACAGAAAAAATGGTATTAAAAAACAGGAAGTGAACAGCGATCTTCTGTAACCAAGAATCACCTACTGAACCCGCCCCCTTTTTAATAAGAAATAAAACTGTCTCATTTTATCAACTGAACTGCGTCAGTCCTCCAGGACACAAAAGTTAAAGGTCCCGTTAGGGTCGGTTCAGACCACCGACTGGATATTAAAGGTTCGTAGCTTCAGGTCTGTAAAATGGTTCTGATCCAAAAGTGTCTTCAGCTGCAATACCAGCGAGTGCCACTGGAGGTCGGCTCCAAAAAGCCTCCGGCTCCATAGACTCCCATTCAACTTCTCTCATCAAATCCAAAGTGAATAAAATGTGTCCATCAGTTATCTCGGTGTTGTTAGCTAAAGTCACTCCTTCTTCTTAGTTTTCTGGAGGTCCATCTGAAAATAATCCCTCATTCATTAGAAAAGAAGATTCAAGAAGACCTGTTTTTGGGGGCGTGTCTGTTTGATTGACAGGCCTGTGGTGCAGTCAGGTTACAGCTATCGGTGGGCGGGACGTAGTATCGTCAGGTTTCCGATCAGATCGGTCAGATCCACCGCTGGCTCCTCCCCCAGCTCGTCCAAATATGGTCACTTCCTGCTCCAAACCGCTCCGAACTATCAAGATGGTGACGGACAGAATCTGAACTGGAGGATTCATAACGTTCACGAACCAACGATGACATCACTGCTGGATGCTGATTGGTCCAGACCAAAGATGATTTAAAACTTGGAACTACTCACAGTTCACCACCAACAATCTGAAACAAAGCAACTAAATGTAACATCTCCACAGCATCTCCAAAACTGACAAATAACCAAACAACAACGTTTCCCTGCTCGAAGCACGGAGAGGAAGGAAACATGACCGAATCAGGACGTAAGATGAGAACATGAAGCCGTGCAGAGGACGACCCGTGTTCGGTGGAACATGCAGGTTGAACCGTCTGGTTTCATTTCTGCAAAGTTAAACTCCTTGAAGTTAAAATGTGTTTGACCAATAAAAGCTAACCTGACGTGTCCCTCTGGACACTCCAACACTTTTGTCCGCATCATTTTCCTTCTGCTTTCACACTCCGAATGAATCTCATCTGCACATCGAAGTGTGTTTGCACTAAATGTGTCAT
>NW_027210603.1:17500-132500 GCF_029030835.1 Brachyistius frenatus
CAGAAAAACAGATACTGATACGAAACATCAGTGATGTCATCAACCATCAGTGATGTCATCATCCATCAGTGATGTCATCGTTGGTTTGTGAACGTTATGAATCCTCCAGTTCAGATTCTGTCCGTCACCATCTTTGCTAGTTCGGAGTGGTTTGGAGCAGGAAGTGACCATATTTGGACGAGCTGGGGGAGGAGCCAGCGGTGGATCTGACCGATCTGATTGGAAACCTGACGATACTACGTCCCGCCCACCGATAGCTGTAACCTGACTGCACCGCAGGCCTGTCAATCAAACAGACACGCCCCCAAAAACAGGTCTTCTTGAATCTTCTTTTCTAATGAATGAGGGATTATTTTCAGATGGACCTCCAGAAAACTAAGAAGAAGGAGTGACTTTAGCTAACAACACCGAGATAACTGATGGACACATTTTATTCACTTTGGATTTGATGAGAGAAGTTGAATGGGAGTCTATGGAGCCGGAGGCTTTTTGGAGCCGACCTCTAGTGGCACTCGCTGGTATTGCAGCTGAAGACACTTCTGCATCAGCCTCATTTCGACGGTGTGTGATGGTGTGTAAAATTCTACCTGTGATGTCGGTCCCTCTGTCTTCATCTGAGTCCTCTTCTTTCACATCTGCTTTCACCTCCTTCATTTCGGGTACGAAGAAGTCCGTCTGACGGGACAGTGGAACCATGTAGTTGATGACGTCTGAGCTGCAGATCTCAATAGTTGGGAACGCACAGAGCTTCCTCTCCTGTTGAAAAAAAAGAGACACAAAAGAGGAGGTTAGATCTACAACACGTAAAACCCCGAGGACACGGAGACGCCTGAATATCAGCTGATGTTAACAAACGTGTGCATGTTCCTGTAATTAGGAAAGTGCTTAACTTTCAGAACAACATGGTGCAGCGAGAGGAAAGAGATAGAAAGGAGATGAGTCGCTTTAAGCTACGAGAAAGATCAGACCAACACTGAGAAGATCGTCTGCTCAAGTTCAGGATACAACAATGATGTGTGTTCATTTTCACAAGTCCAATTAATTCTGGTCTTTTCCGTTAATCTGCCATCGTTATGTATATTGTACGTTATATATGTATGTTATATATGTATATTGTACATTATATATGTATGCTGTACGTTATATATGTATATTGTACGTTATGTATGTATATTATGTATGTATATTGTATGTTATATATGCATGTTGTACGTTATATATGTATGCTGTATGTTATATATGTATATTTACGTTATATATGTATATTGTATGTTATATATGTATGTTGTACATTACATATGTATGTTGTGTTATATGTATATCGTACATTATGTGTATTGTACATTACGTAAGTATATTGTACGTTATATATGTATGTGGTATGTTATATATGTAGGTTTTATGTTATACATGTATATTGTACGTTATATATGTATGTTGTACGTTATATATGTATATTGTACGTTATATATGTATGTTGTACATTATGTATGTATATTGTACGTTATGTATGTATGTTGTACATTATGTATGTATATTGTACGTTATATATATTGTACATTATGTATGTATACTGTACGTTATGTATGTATATTGTACGTTATATATGTATATTGTACGTTATATATGTATGTTGTACGTTATGTATGTATATTGTACGTTATATATGTATATTGTACGTTATATATGTATGTTGTACGTTATGTATGTATATTGTACGTTATATATGTATATTGTACGTTATATATGTATGTTGTACATTATGTATGTACATTGTACGTTATATATATATTGTACATTATGTATGTATATTGTACGTTATGTATGTATATTGTATGTTATATATGTATATTGTACGTTATATATGTATGTTGTACATTATGTATGTACATTGTACGTTATATATATATTGTACATTATGTATGTATATTGTACGTTATGTATGTATATTGTATGTTATATATGTATATTGTACGTTATATATGTATGTTGTACATTATGTATGTATATTGTACATTATATGTATATATATTGTACATTATGTATGTATATTGTACGTTATATATGTATGTTGTACGTTATATATGTATATTATATGTTATGTATGTATATTGTACGTTATATATGTATGTTGTACGCTGATGTTTCAGGGGAATCAACTGAAACACTCCAGAAGGGTTGAATCAGTTCTACTGAAGAAGCTACACATCCGTCAAACACTCAAAAGGTTTTATAACAATTAAATCCTCTTTTTTTTAAAACCTCACACCAAATTCTAAATATACATAAAAAGCTCAAACAACAACGACCAATCTTGGAGGTTTTTAGACAGACAGAACAAAATATCAGAGATATGTAGCTCAGAAATGCCAACATAACGCGATGTCTCCCACATATTAATGTGAATATAAGCCCTCCTATGTAGGTGCATTAAAGTTGCATTACAATCCACATCAATGTGTCTACATGTGCACTCTCCGATGGTGTTCGCAGAAAGTGGAGAGTTCATAAATATTATACCATATTTTCTCTAAAGTGGACATTACTCTTGCATCATTTTTGCTTTGTGCTTCCATACAGTTCTCGGGGGGGCTGCAGGGGAGGGAGCTCTCTGATGAGGAGGAAGTAAGAGGGAAGCTGCTGCTCTGATGATCGCTCGCAAAGTGACAGATGAACGTTTTGGACACCAAAGAGGATCGACAGCAGGTTCAACTTCAGTCCATCAAAATCAGAAGAACAGTTTGCTCGACTTCACGGAGGCAGAAAGGCCACGGTGGGAAGTTTTTACAGTCCCATGCCATAACTTTTACATTCGTTGTGATCCATGTGAGCAGTCAGTGTGTTGGTCGAGCAGGTTATAACACACTGACGGTGTGGAGGAGGTTTTTAGGCTCTTCCTCTTCCTCTTCCTCTTACGATGCAGCAAGAGAATCTATGTAGCTGCCAAACTTTAGAACGTGAAAGTCGCTCTATAGAGCCCGGGTTTAATTTGTCCCTTCTGGGCTACTGTAGAAACATGGCAGGCTCCGAGAAAGAGGACCTGCTCCTCATCCCTCCCCAACAAAAGACATGACTATATGGAGGGCGTTTCAATCAATCAGCCACTGATCGGCCGATATCAGCCCTAAAAAAACTCTCTGTGCTCAGTTTAAATTGCTTCAGTTAGTATTTTTCTTATTAAAGAGAGATATTTGATGAACCTCTACCTATCAGAGCCTGCTGCCTGTTATTTCAGGAGAATAATAAAAGACAACATCAGTCTGAGCCAGCAAGTGTAGATAGCTCGTAGCACAGCACGGAATATAATCAATTAATGACACTTTATTATCTCTTAATTTGAAAACATAATGTACAGCGTTGTTAAGAATAGTTAAATATATAAATAATGCTGCACAATAAATAAAAGGTTTGAAATAGAGTGTGTGATTGGTGATCAGACTCAAAAGCATCAGAGCATCCTTAGAATATACCTGAAAATGGTGAATTTTGGGCAGCACGGTGGTGCAGTGGTTAGCACTGTCGCCTCACAGCAAAAAGGTTCCGGGTTGGAATCCGGTCCTGGGCCTTTCTATGTGAGTTTGCATGTTCTCCCTGTGCTTGCGTGGGTTCTCTCCGGGTTCTCCGGCTTCCTCCCATCATCCAAAAACATGCACCTCAGGTCAGGTTACCTGGCGCCGCGCTAGTGGCAGCCTGCTGCAGCAGCTCCCCCCTGAGAGCCCCCCCTGAGAGCCCCCCTGCTGTAGCGAAGAAATTTCCACTCGGGGATTAATAAAGTGAAATTTGAAGAAATTGTAGTTTCTTGATTCCTGTTGTTCTGGTTTTGAACCCTCATGGTTGAAATGCACTTATTGTAAGTCGCTTTGGATAAAAGCGTCAGATAAATGTAATGTAATGAATATTATATTCCATTTCTTTCCCCTGAATCCTCACGCTGCACCTTTTAGGGGAAACGCTCTGCAGATACAATAGAAAGGCGAGCTGGTCTGACACATTACATGATCCAATTTGGCTCCTTCCTCATTGTAAAGGACATTTTCTGACAGTCTGCAGCCGCGGGCGTCGAGCTCAGCTGCAGCAGAGCTGATGTGCTTCCTGCTCGGACTTCAGCTGCTTTTAAGGTTAAAGCTGCGGTGCTGCGGATACGTCCAGTTCTGAGACACGGAGACGGAGCGCAGAGCACACGGCTGCATCGCAGTCCCGCTGACAGCTGTGCTGTGATCACAGCTCCAGTCGGGCTCCTTCCAGCTCGGCAGCTACAGACATGATGAAGCGGCTCCGTTTGCCGTTTGCAAAGTGAACAAACTTTCTAAGTTTCTATCAAGCTGCTACAGATAAATGTATTTTCTATGTTGAATAGTACTTCTGTAATTTTGACACCTTTTCTTTCCCACATGGACACATTCACTGATCCATCTCACACTCTTTCTCTTTATTAGATTTTTATGCTCACTGTTCTTCCTCCTTCAGGATTTAATAAATTCATCTCTGAATCTGTTGAATGTACACACCAGGCTGTGTGATAAAAGAAAAGAAAAAAGGTCTATTCTGAGAGGGACAGACAGAAAGCAGCTGGTCGGTCTCACGGCCGTCAACTGGCTCCTTTTCCTTTGGGTCAGGATGATCTCGGCTGATTGATTGGTTTTAATTTAATCCTTTACAAAATAAGAGCGTGGGAGCCGCTATGAATCACCTGGCTGCTGCTCACAGTGGCTGCAGCCCCGAGGCTGCTGATGCAAATGAGCACCCGTCTTCTTCAACCTGCACCGATAATGAGCAGGGAATTCAAACAAAGCCAGTTACCACGCACGCACACGCACGCACACGCACGCACGCACACACACACACACACACACACACACACACACACGTCTCCAAGGAATACTGTAGCGTAAAGACTAAGAAAGCCTCGTGTGAGATAGATGTCTACCAACACACGTGACGGCACAATTGATCTGGTTAAACAGGACCTTGTTCACAACTGTCAGCGTGTCTGTGGTACGAGGCGGCCTCAGTTTTATTCTCACCTTCTGATGAGCTTCTATCCAAATTGTTTATTAAACCGAATCCCTCACTGCAGATTGGTTTAATCTGTGGTAATAATATTTATTTCAGTTCAACTTTCATATTAGTATTGATTTCAAAGAACTCTGTCACTCTACACGTAAATATGTTATTTCTTATCATTCCCTCTATCGTTAACAAGGAGAACGTCTCCAAATTATATTGTAATTCATACTTGACTCCATTTGTCTTTGTCTACAAGTCATTCACATATTAAATAAACTTCAAGTGATATTAATTCGTTTTCTTTTATCAGTATCAGTTGACATTTAATAAAAAGTAAACACAGACACAAACTGCCACACATACAGCGGTGGGGAATTCCTTTTATTTTTGAAATATTCTCTATATTTCTTTATAAATTTGAAAAAGGGCAGAAATTAAATGTCAGGGCAGAAGTCATAGAAACTGTTTTTATGAGGCAAAGATAACCTGACTACACCACAGGCCTGTCAATCAAACAGACACGCCCCCCAAAACAGGTCTTCTTGAATCTTCTTTTCTAATGAATGAGGGATTATTTTCAGATGGACCTCCAGAAAACTAAGAAGAAGGAGTGACTTTAGCTAACAACAACAACAACAACAACAGCCTGATTGTTCAGGTCTGGAAGCTACAAACACGTTTATATGTTTATAGTTAAAGTTTAGAACTAGTGTTACTTCAAGCTCTTTCCATATTGTTGTTCAGCGTCTAAAATCGATTTTATTATTCTTTTCTTACACCCCAAACTGATCACTGATTTTTCGCCTGACAGCCAACAAAAGCAAAAACACTTCCAGCATCTATTATTAAGCTTTGATATGCAGATCAAAGCAGGTCTCACTGACCAGTAATCCATATTTCCTCTCACTGGGGAAATGAATAAAGAAATAGCGGACAGATGAACTGTCCCGTCATAATCAAAACTCGCTCCTGGCTCCAATGTTTGAATTATACCACAAGCAAGATGTTCTATTTCCTTCCACTGGCCTTTACTGATCTCTGCCTCCACGTCTGCTGCTGATTGGGTGCCATCTATCTCCCTATAGCGTATCATGCACATGCATCCACTTAACCTGCACGTGCGTCGTGAAGCTGCTGGGATCGAAACGTGTTCACCTGCAGGAGACGGAGGAAGATGAGACTGAACCGTCTGAAAACAGGTCGGTCGCTTCCTCGCCTGAGCGGCAGCGATCATCCCGGTCTCACCGGGAGGACGTGGCATCCTGGTGGAGATCCAGCCGGGAAAAACACCAGTGAACCTAACCTTCTTCATGGCTCGACAAAATGGGTCACTATCGGCCGTGGCCCTTCTCTCCACGTTATACAACCTCACTCCGTGATAATTAATGATCTTGCAGCGCTGAAGTGTTTTCGTTATTAAACACATTACATGTAAATTAGTGGTGAATAAGTGACTGAGGCATTCGGCTACTCTACAAAAGAAATACGTTTCTCTTACAACTTAAACAGCATTTATTTGAAAGGAAATGCTCGTAAAAGTCTTGTTCCAGCCAAAAACTGGAGGTCAGCCAAGGACTGGGGTGTAATCAGAATATAACTGAGGTGTGATATATATTTATTATTTTTTATGCAGCCAATAATTAAAGATATACAAGATATGCATTCTCCAAACTGTTGCTCACTGACTACCAGCAGCCCACGACCCGGTTCTGAGCTCGCTGAAGGTTTAAACAATATGCAATAGCAGAGGAGGAGCTCCGCCCACAGTGAGACACAGAGATCAGAGGACAGAAACACAGCAGAGGGGCGGAGCTATAAAGAGTGTCTGTCATATACTCGGTTTTTACTTGGACATGTGTTTCTTTCAGGAGGGGCAGAGGGTCCCAATCGAAGGGAAACACTGGATTTTATTAGTTAAATCTGATTTTAGAACGATTTATTTGAAACTTTTTAAACCAGTTTGGTGACACGAGTTGCGTTCACTGCAGGAGGCTTTAAGGAACACTTTCATTTTGTCAAAGTAGATCTCAGAGGAAAAAAGCTTGGAGACCCCTGATAATACACGTTTTCATTTCAAATGAAAACCACCTGATTTCTCAGAAAAAGTCAATAAGAAGGAGGCGTGGCCACAAAAGAAATAGATAATCTGATGGGAAGTGACAGCCAGCTGTGCGACCATCATCTAATAGAACGAAGCCCAGTTCTCCTGATGTGCCCTTGACCATCTCAATCTCCTTCACACCCCCGGGGTGCGACTCAGTGGTCGACCTTTTACCTACATTGGAAGATAGAAGCTGTAATTCCCCACAAAATCAATAAAAGTGTCACATTTTACCCCACCGCTCATCAGGCAGCCTCCTGGGAGTTTGATAATTGCATTTGTAACAATCAAGATGAGTTTCATGATCTTCATGAGTCTCATAAGGTGACAGTCGAAACTCAAACTGCTTTTCTCAGATCAAACCAAACGAGACCGGACTACAGATAAGACAGAAAATATCAGAAATAATTACAAGATGCATAAGCTGATTGGGATCATCCCTTATGCATAAATAATATTTAGTTTTCTTCTTTTGACCTAAAAGGATTTCCTTTAAAGCAAGAAATTAGTGCAGCTGAAATCACTTTGTTTAAGTGGTGAGTTCATTAGTCGGTGATCTAACGACACCTTCGGGTAAATCAGGAGCGATTGGGACAATTGTTTGCTGAAAGCATGCGCTGTGAATGTATTGTTGAGTGCAATCAGTGTGCGTGCGTGCGTGTGCGTGCGTGCGTGCGTGCGTGCGTGCGTGCGTGCGTGCGTGTGCGTGTCAGATGCAGGCGAGGGTCCCATTGGGGGGTTCGGTCGTGTTTTTGACCTCTGGCAGCTGCTCTCTGAATACACAGCATCCTTCCTCCAGTAGAAATACCAATAAGAGGAACGTAAACACAGATAACAACCCCTGCAGCTGCATTTACTGCATCACTTAACCAACTCTGAACCATAAAGACGTCCGCGGAGGAACTGGGCCAGAAGGACGGCAGTTTATATATGAAATGTCTTCGGTCCGCTCGGGTCGGGTGAATATCACGAACACGCCTCCTCTTACAGATGTGTCTTAAAAGATATGATATCAAAACAAACATTGTCAAAGATCTGAGATCGGGCTGGTTTTCTTCTTTTCACGTCTGGACATCCCAGAAAAATAAGAGACTGGACACGTCAGAGAATCTGAGTCTCAAGAGGGATGTCTGCAGGTGTGATGTGGGTCATTTTTACGTCACTCTGAGTCGCGTGGATAAAATCTTAACTGAGTATGTTGCTGACATTATACTCTGCACCCCGAGTCCTGAGGCCAGTATTAATTATATACAATATATATTAGCCGACATCAAACAACCCGAGGAGAAGAGGAACGCATTGGTACCCGGCTCTGGAGCTTTGCAGGTAAAACTGAGACGCTGTGAGATTAGACGCCAAGTTGATTAATAATCAAATAGTTCAGGGCGAATTTCAAAATTGTATTTTTGCATTTGCTGGGGCAAAGTCTTGGTTCACTGATCTGCGCTGGTTCATGTTGGGTAACTCGATGACACATAGCCTGAAGATAACCAATGAGTTAGTGTACCTCCAAAATGAAGCGACCTCCAAGGAAGCCCATAATGACTGTGCCATACATCACTGAACACAATCTGTGATGGCAGATTACATACAAAGCAGCAGTACAAAATAAATCCTCACATTTATGTTAAAAACACTGCTGTATCTCCTTCTTTATATTTTTAATTATAAAAGTGGTGAATTCATTCTATGGTTGTGGCTCTGGGGGGGAAATGTCTGTCCACCACTTTGGACTTTAAAATCTCCAGATCTGATGGATGGATTTCCATGAAATTTGGTGCAAATATTCTCATAATTAAACTCTCATAACCCCGCTGCCATAATTAGATATCTCGATACTGTGGCTTCATAGACTCGACACTATGTTGTGATGTTTGCCGCAGTGGTTCAATCAGAGCTGATAAAAGTGAGTACACTTGGAAAATTTCAGTAAAATTTGAGAGCTTGGTTCTTGGACTTCAGCCTCGTATTTCAACCATCAGTGATGTCATCAACCATCAGTGATGTCATCATCCATCAGTGAGGTCATCGTTGGTTTGTGAACGTTATGAATCCTCCAGTTCAGATTCTGTCCGTCACCATCTTTGCTAGTTCGGAGCGGTTTGGAGCAGGAAGTGACCATATTTGGACGAGCTGGGGGAGGAGCCAGCGGTGGATCTGACCGATCTGATTGGAAACCTGACGATACTACGTCCCGCCCACCGATAGCTGTAACCTGACTGCATCGCAGGCCTGTCAATCAAACAGACACGCCCCCAAAAACAGGTCTTCTTGAATCTTCTTTTCTAATGAATGAGGGATTATTTTCAGATGGACCTCCAGAAAACTAATAAGAAGGAGTGACTTTAGCTAACAACACCGAGAGAACTGATGGACAGTTTTGCTGATGTCCACATAAATACACATCTTGCAGTTTAATGATACATTATACTGTATTTCCAGCCAGTGTTGTTACACTCTTAATTAGCTTCAGTAATGATTCAGAGCAGCAACTGTTTTGACTGAAGAGTTTGGTTGTGATCAGAGACACAAAAACTGTTCAAAGCTTTTCCCTAAAACATGAAATCACCTCCTGAAGTAGACGGCGATGAGGCAGCTTCAGGCGAAGTACGCAGAAACCGAAAAATGAAATTACAACACTTCACAATGGATTGAAGGGAGCATCGCAGATGAACTGACGGTTTTCCTCTTCTCACCGTTTAAAGAAACTACTGATCCTGAGACAAACAACAGTGGTCCTGTCGGGAGTAAGAAGCAGTGACAGCCCCCCCCCCTCCTCCAGGGAGAGATGTGAGATATGGCTGTGGAGCTGCGCTGAATAATGAAAGGAAGACAGAGTGTTCATTCAGCAACAACCTGCAGCACGGAGGAAGACTCCGGCCTGATGAGCGTCTGCAAGGTGCTTCAACACAACAGCCTCAACACAGAAAACATCCATACAAACACACACATCTATTTATAGGCAGGTGATTTTTCACTCTGGTCCCCCGGCATACGAAAAAGGAAAATTAATACAAAAGCCGGGCGCCTCATGGTGACGATTGGTGCCAGTCTCCTGAGCTCTCTCTTACCGCTGGTCTATTTACTCCCACTGCAGCATTACAGCCACATAATCCACCCTCCTCACACCCTCCGTGACCTCCTCCCTCCTTCCTATCCACGCAAAGAGACAAAAACTCTACTTCACACCTCAGCAGAGGTGTCCAATTCCGACTGTCCCTCATGGTCACACACTTCCCCAGAACATAGTATTTTCATTCTGCCTGTGATAGGGCTATTTTCTGCATCCCTCTCAGCAGGCCCGGGCGTCTTCCATCACCTCCTCGCCGTGTGCAAATACGGCTGTGTGGAGGTCGCGGAGATCTGAGGGCTGAAAATGGCACCGCTGGAAGGACTCCGGCGCCGGAGGAGCAGGAAGGCAGGGCGGTGGGTCTGTTGCAACCTCTCGTTGCACTCATGCAATCAATAAACACAAACACTTGATGAGCTACAAGTATAGTGACTCTGTCAGCAGCTGCTGTGGTCTCCAGAGGTCCTCCGCGATTGATCCGGTGAGCTGGCGAGAGGCAATAAGAGCAGCTCGCTCCCAGCGGTCGATTATAAACTCCCCCTCACGGTTTCCTTTCCTTCTTCTGATCAGGGTGTTTTTAGACGACGATAAAAAATTAAAAACAGGACAGTTCGAAGGGAAACCTGAAAATATACTGCTGAGGTTTTATTCTGATATAATATATGTGTGTAGTTCACAAATCCTGCTGACTAATAATGCTGTCGGCATGAGTATTGGGAGTAATCTGGTTAATGCAGGTAAGAAAATCTGTAATCAGAAGTCTATGGATGCTGCAACCTGCGTTTTTATTATGATTTGTTGAGAACATTTAAATATTAGGTGAAATATTCTGTAAAAACGGCCTTTTATGGACTTATTTATTTCAGTTTTCGTCAAACTTAGTTTTCAGTTATTTTAGATACAACAAAGCCCCTAACGTCTACACTTTTAGAAACCAGTCTGAATTACAGCATCTCATGTAAAAATCAAACTGCGTTAACTAAGTTTGTTACATGTAAACCCACTGAAGTCCCTGGAGCTCTAAATACACCCTTCACTGAATGTTCTTTAAGGCCTGAAGAAAACAAACAGCAGCTTTGTGAGATTTCCTTCTGAGAAGAGATTCAGGAGAAAAGAACGAGGCCATTAAGAAAACCGTTGGAGAGGTTTGCAGTCTATTAGTCCTGAACATTAAAGCTTTAAGATTCAGTGAAGCATTGCATTGGAGAGCAGAATATGGAAATACATGAATATGAATGGTGATTAATTTTAAACAGGCCGACGGATTCTGTGCTCTAATTGAGATCTTAATCTGAGAGTCTAATGTTAGAGATATTCTCATCTCTATTCTAATGAGATACAATTAGGAGGAGGAGACGTGGCGACACAATGGACCATCGAATCTTTACTCCTGCAGGCCTCTCATGTACAGAGCACCTTAAATATTAGTCATATAATAACTCTGCAGCTTCTCTGCACCAGCGAACCTGCAGGCTTTTAGTGGGACCAGAAAATTATTCGTGAATCATTTCTGACCTGTTAAGTGAAGAGGGCTTCTTCTCAGGAAATGGCATTTTGTTAAGTTTCAGCAGTTTAATGAAGCTCCACAAAAAACACACAACCTCAGAAAGATCATTAAAAATGTGCCTCTGCGTCCCGGTGGCATCCTTACAGAGCCATGCACAGCCAATCAATTCATACACACACTTGTCCAGACATAATTAAAAGTTATGAAAGGAGGCAGCAGCAAAAAAGTACCGTCCACGGACAGAGAAGGTGTGATTAATGTAGCGCCGATGTGATTAATGCGCCTGTAATGAGTTGTGTCTGGTGTTTTGTTGAAGATTTGGCCAAAGAATTAAATGACAGACGGGACGAATTATAACAGAGTTGTGAGGTAAAAAAAAAAAGAAGAAAAAAAAAAAAGACCTGCGTTGAATAGAAGGGAAGTCATGGGTGATGAAAAATATTCCCTCCAAACATCAGAATGAACAGAGAAACAAATTTCTGTTGCTCAGGACTCCCTGGGTCTGTTGTCCCTCGTGAAGTCCGGACCAGTCGGGATATCAGCCATTCTACCACGATATGAAAAAAACATTGGTAACCATCCCAGACCTTCACACAGGAAGAGGATGCACACGACAAATGACATTCAACTTACTACAGAAAGAACTTCTGAACCTCTTCATTTGCTTTAAAGTAAAGAAAATCCAAACTTACTGAATATTCTGCACAATATTCACGTTTCAGTATTTAATTGGCAAAATGGGAGCCTGGTTACGCTCCATAGGGAAGCGTCTGCAGTCGTTCCATCCTACTGGGAATACACCACACATTAATTTTAACCAATCAGCATGTGCAAAAAATGCCCTTTGGAAACCCTCTTTGAGGATAATTCGAAATCCAATTCTGTGGATTTGAACAAGAAGGTATGTTTTCGTAAAACCACAAACTACATAAAAGTGGGTAAAGATTACGGGTCTCTAAAATGGTTCTGATCCAGAAGTGTCTTCAGCTGCAATACCAGCGAGTGCCACTAGAGGTCGGCTCCAAAAAGCCTCCGGCTCCATAGACTCCCATTCAACTTCTCTCATCAAATCCAAAGTGAATAAAATGTGTCCAGCAGTTATCTCGGTGTTGTTAGCTAAAGTCACTCCTTCTTCTTAGTTTTCTGGAGGTCCATCTGAAAATAATCCCTCATTCATTAGAAAAGAAGATTCAAGAAGACCTGTTTTTGGGGGCGTGTCTGTTTGATTGACAGGCCTGCGGTGCAGTCAGGTTACAGCTATCGGTGGGCGGGACGTAGTATCGTCAGGTTTCCAATCAGATCGGTCAGATCCACCGCTGGCTCCTCCCCCAGCTCGTCCAAATATGGTCACTTCCTGCTCCGAACCGCTCCGAACTAGCAAAGATGGTGACGGACA
The DNA here is from genome assembly GCF_029030835.1 of Brachyistius frenatus. Taxonomy (NCBI): domain Eukaryota; kingdom Metazoa; phylum Chordata; class Actinopteri; family Embiotocidae; genus Brachyistius; species Brachyistius frenatus. Next base: position 30,582 of record NW_027210603.1, read on the forward strand.
GAATCTGAACTGGAGGATTCATAACGTTCATGAACCAACGATGACCTCACTGATGGATGATGACATCACTGATGGTTGATGACATCACTGATGGTTGAAATACGAGGCTGAAGTCCAAGAACCAAGCTCTCAAATTTTACTGAAATTTTCCAAGTGTACTCACTTTTATCAGCTCTGATTGAACCACTGGGGCAAACATCACAACATAGTGTCGAGTCTATGAAGCCACAGTATCGAGATATCTAATTATGGCAGCGGGGTTATGAGAGTTTAATTATGTTCAAGTGTTTTAATTAACCCCCATAAACTGCACATATAGCCGACAGAGGAGTGATCAAGGCAGCGAACTGCCTTCATGTCCACGGCCACAATCAGTGTGAAGGGAACAGTGGAAGGAAACAGGAAACTGGAACTAATCTTATGACTAATGGCACGTTTTAAGTGCTACCAAAGATAACAATTTGTTTTCTCATCACGCCTCCATCCCCCGAAGACAAACGGAGCGAACACAGGGAGGGCTGGTCCGATGTCAGCCCCGAGACGAAGCAGGCTATTGGGTCTGGGTTGAAAGTCGCCAAAAAGTCGCTGCTGTCCAAAGGCCGAGAACCGTGTTTAAGCCGCGGGCCACCCACTATTCAGGCTCTCAGCGTGGCACGACGGCAGCCTAATGCTTACAATTAACAACCCCTTCTGCTGACAGAGCTCCGATCTGAGAGCCCGGATCCGCCGCTCGCAGCCTGATCCGGCCCTAATGACTGTGTTTTATAAGAAACGGGAGCCAAACGACGGGGCAGGAGGCAAACGAATACAAGAAGAAAATAAAGTGAGAGTCAGACAAGAAGTTGAAGATAAATCGGAGAGAAAATAGGGCGAGTCGCTGGCTGATTTGGGTAAAAAAAAAAAAAAAAAGCACCATTACATTATCGTATAAGAAGAAAAATGAGAGAGAGACATCAGCCAATATTTCAGTTTTATAGGTTTGTTTCGATGCTAAACACAAACACCAGCGCGAGCCATCTCTTCATGATGAAGATATGATGATGTGATTGATCTGTCGCCTACGTTGTCACGTCTGCTGGGGGAGAAATAATATCAGACACTGTTGTTTAAGGGAGAAAATACAGAGAACAAAGAGCTGAAGAAAAAGTGCGATAAACAACAGCTTTATGTTGCTTGTTCCAATTCTTTTAACCACCTGTTGTCCCTTTACACTTTATTCATTATAACACTTCCTGTGGAGGAGCGGAGCTGCTGCTTCTCTCAGTTTTGAAGGTTTTTACGATTTAAACTTCTTGTCAAAATGAAGCACTTTATTTTGGTAATCTGTTTTTAAATTATTATGTTTTAATGATGACAGAACTGGCTACCTTTCGGTGCCACTGCTTTAATTACTTAGATATTGAAAATTAAGTTGAGATGGACGTTGGCAGTCAGAAGCCCACAGACCATCTGGAGGAGTGGGAGTTCTCCTGGTGGGCCCGTGGACCCGGTGGGCCGCCGGTGAGTCGTAGCAGCACCAAACATTAAATCAGGAGGAGAAATATATGTTGTTGGATCCGTCTGACTAACAGGCAGATGTGAGTTTAAGTTCACATCTCAGGAGTTCATCACTTTTTCTCCCACCAACATCACTTTGGTACATTTTGCTTCTGAAACACCTGACTGACAAATAATAATTACAAAACGAAAGAATATAAATAAAGGTTTAAACATGATTATGATGTGATCACTGTAACACAGGAATGGATGAATTGGTGCAGAAGTTTTCCAGATATTTTCCCCATATAACATTCATCACCGTGATGATTAGATGATGATTAGACCTTAATACAAAATATAGTTTAGGCTGATGGGAGTATCAATAATTTCAGTTATTTGGTGATAGCAATAAAATGATTTGTCTGGTTGGTGACCTGAATGTTTGTATCAAAGTTAATAGAAATCCATCCAACAGCAGTGATGACATTTCACTTTAAATCACAAAAGTTATCCTAATGATGGCGCTGGAGGAAAAAGGCACGGTGATGCATATACGGATGTTATACAGGCAAACTAAAAGTGTCTGAGAGCTCCACATGTTGAGTAACATTTATTCACATAGCTGAGCTCCACCCAAAGCAGGTGAATCAGCTTCTTTTATGTCAACAAATTGAAAATGTAATTAAAATGTTACATATTTTGCAGAAACTTTAATCTAAAATAGAATTTGAGAACAATTAAAACACTACTCTAATCTGCGTAATAGTTCTTCTGTTATTTTGCAGAAATTATTGTCCAAAACAATCGTCTCTCCATTTTCTTTCTAAATGTTCTCGTTACAGTTTGTAGTCATTACAGTTCGGATTTTACAGCACTTTAGAAAAAGGCGAATAAGCACGAGCTTGTCAAATATCACCGTGGGCCAACAGGAAAAAAACACTGTTTCCTGATCTTCATGAAATCTGTCTAGTTTTGGACTTTTATTGGCCTGGTTACTGTCTGCAGTCAAAGTCAGATCCGTTGTGTTATTGTTAAAGAAGCTGATTCAGCTGGTTTGGGTGGAGCTCAGCTATGTGAATAAATGTTTCTAAACACGAGGCGCTCTCGGACACTTTCATTTTGTCAAAGTAGCTCTCAGAGGAAAAAAGGTTGGAGATTCTCCAACTCAACTTCAAGGCAGCGACTGAATGTCGGATACCGACCACGAGGTCCGACTGCTGACGGATGACGTCACTCAGAGCTGAAAAGACTTTCAACCTGACACACCTTCACCGAAATGATCTGTTGCACTACTGATGTGGATAATTCCTGTTTTACATCTGCATTTGTGCATAAAATGTTCAGGATATTTAATCTAACATTTATTGGGAAGAAAAACATGCTGATCAGCAGAGACCTCCTCCTCTGTTGTCGTTACTGTACTCTGCTCGTTGCTCCTACGGTCGGACCGTCCATCCTCCTGCAGCTCCTTCAATCCGGCCACACCTCACCGACTTTAAATTACTATTTGTCCTGTCCATCAGCCCCGACCGGCCCTCCTCCTCCTGTCACTCCACCTGAGAGGTGCTCATTATGTTCTGGCCCTGCCGGGAAAACTTCCACTTCCCCATGCTGTCTGTCTGTATTCAGATTCAGAGCTTCATGCTTTTAAATACCTGCTGGCTTTCACATCACAGATTCCGCTTTGTACTTTTCTACCTCCTGCTTTCTCTCCTTAAAGTTCCTGACGAGGTTTTTGATTTGGTTAGAGACGGTAGAGCATCTCTGCAGCGTTGTTGTATATTTGATGCAGCGTATATCTTAAAAATGTATTCAGCATTTCCTGATATCGAGGCCGTTTGTTAAAACCTAAAGCTGTGGCACCAGCAGGGCGGACACTCAGCTGCATCTCATATGGCTGACATTTTCATTTCGGACCTTTTCATGTCTCCCAACTTGTCCGGGTATTACTAATTGGATGGTCCGGTCCCCGTGGAAACCAGGCTGGTCGATGTCAGCAGCAGAGCTGCTTCCAGTCAGGACGGCGCATCAACACCCCCGACGCGGCCGTAGAGTCCGCTCAGGTCGATGTGCGGGTGTTGTCGGGCCGCATCAATTACCGATACATTATTTAGTCCTCCTGATTTTGGATGCCGCTCCAAACGAGAGGAAATCAATAAACTTCCTCTTCTTCTCTCCTGACATCATGTATTGAGCAACGTTACTTTATTTTACTGTAGCACGTCTGAGCGCAGCACCTGCAGCGTGTCAGCTACAGCTTTTATGATTTTCTACCGGTGCTGACAGCAACACAGATGATGGAAAATGTCAACACCGCTGACTGCTTCCTCAAATGAAACACATGACACCGACAGTCTTCAATGAAAGAGACTTCTGCACAGGAAAGTGAAGAAAACTGAAGCGCTCAGCAGCTCAACCTAACAATCCCTGACACCGTGCGGTTTGAGTGACAGCACGCTCACAAAATGCAAACTAGGACGAGTGCAAGACGAGGCAGCCCACCGCTGCGGTCCGTTTGACTGCTGGTGTCAAAGGTTCTGCTGCATATTACCGATAATGTCAATACTTTTAATCTGCACAGGTAAAATACAATAAAGACAGGAGGTAAAGGAAAGAAAAATACTTCAGAAACAGAAAAGTGTCAGTTCATCCGGCGAAGATCTCAAAGGTTCTTCACATTATTCTGGTGGACAAGCTGAACCGAGACAGGCAGGTTCTTCATCCTGTCAACCGGCCAGGTATGTGGTCGAGTCAGTTGTGTTTTACCCCTGCACTGGACTTTAGTGAGCCTGTTGCCAGGGCAACCGCCTCTGCTAAAGATGATCCCACCCCCCCGCCCGTCTGTTTTCCATGGAGACTGGATACTTTGATAATCTGAGGGATTGCAGAAGATGTGGGGGAAGTGCAGAGCGGCTGCCAAATGTCTTCTGAAGCACGGAGTTCTGTCCGCAGAGCAAAACGAGGAAAAGAGGCAGAAACACAACGAGCGGTGCTGCGTGTTCTTCACATGTCTGCGATTCACCCACTCATTTCACGAGGTGCTGGTTTTTAGGTTGTTTTTACTTGTAAAAATAAAAGCGCCTGATTAAATTCTAAGTCGTCAGGAGGCCTCAAGATGCAAACATAAATATTTATGATTCTCAAAACAATTTAAACAAACACTCAGAAGGCTTTTTATGGCCTGTAGTCACAGACATTCATCTTGTATGTGAATTATCATGTTGCGTCACTACCAGATATTATTCCTTATATTTAATGCTTTTAACTAAAATAATAAAACTGGTCCCAAGTCAACATGAATTCTTGTCACACTGGATGTGTTTAAACTACAGACTGGATATAAAACTACAGACTGGACATAAAACACAGACTGGATATAAAACTACAGACTGGATATAAAACCACAGACTGGATATAAAACTACAGACTGGATATAAAACTACAGACTGGATATAAAACTACAGACTGGACATAAAACCACAGACTGGATATAAAACTACAGACTGGATTTAAAACTACAGACTGAATATAAAACCACAGACTGGATATAAAACACAGACTGGATATAAAACTACAGACTGGATATAAAACCACAGACTGGATATAAAACCACAGACTGGATATAAAACTACAGACTGGATATAAAGCTACAGACTGAATATAAAACAGACTGGATATAAAACCACAGACTAGATATAAAACTACAGACTGGATATAAAACTACAGACTGGATATAAAACCACAGACTGGATTTAAAACTACAGACTGGATATAAAACTACAGACTTTATATAAAACTACAGACTGGATATAAAACTACAGACTTTATATAAAACCACAGACTGGATATAAAACTACAGACTTTATATAAAACTACAGACTGGATATAAAACTACAGAGTGGATATAAAACTACAGACTGGATATAAAACCACAGACTGGATATAAAACCACAGACTGGATAAAAAAAAAACTACAGACTGGATATAAAACCACAGACTGGATAAAAACTACAGACTGGATATGAAAGGGAAAAAAATATATAAAATGGATATAAGAGTTCGTAGCTTCAGGTTTGTAAAATGGTTCTGATCCAGAAGTGTCTTCAGCTGCAATACCAGCGAGTGCCACTAGAGGTCGGCTCCAAAAAGCCTCCGGCTCCATAGACTCCCATTCAACTTCTCTCATCAAATCCAAAGTGAATAAAATGTGTCCATCAGTTATCTCGGTGTTGTTAGCTAAAGTCACTCCTTCTTCTTAGTTTTCTGGAGGTCCATCTGAAAATAATCCCTCATTCATTAGAAAAGAAGATTCAAGAAGACCTGTTTTTGGGGGCGTGTCTGTTTGATTGACAGGCCTGTGGTGCAGTCAGGTTACAGCTATCGGTGGGCGGGACGTAGTATCGTCAGGTTTCCGATCAGATCGGTCAGATCCACCGCTGGCTCCTCCCCCAGCTCGTCCAAATATGGTCACTTCCTGCTCCAAACCACTCCGAACTAGCAAAGATGGTGATGGACAGAATCTGACTATTATAATTAAGAATAAAGTAAAAATAAGAGTTCCCCTTCTACCGACGTACAACTAAGTAATAGTCTTAATTGGCAAATGTTCTCTAGTGAAAACAAACCTTTTACCAGCGGAGTCACGACAGCCAGCTGCTCTAAAAAGGATTCTGAGGGATCAAACTTTAATTAAATCCATTAAGTTCTGTCATCGTTTAGGCCCAGAAATTCTTCTTTCTGAATATGATGGACAGGTTGGAAAAGTTCTTCAGCAAAGAGCAGATTTCTCCTTTGGATGTTGTTCCTTTTTTAAACGGGAACAAATTTAGTTCCAGGTTACCTCTTAAAAACAACTTACATTAATGCTGTTGTTCCAGCTGGTGGTTTTCTGGGGTTCTTAAAAAAGGTTTTAACCCTGAGTCAACCTCATCACGTTAATTGGATTTGTGACAGCGATGAAAACTGTGTTAAAAATAATAGTGAAATGATGAAACATTTCAAAAGATGACTCACAAAGCTGCTGGACTGCTGCCAAAAAACTAAATAAAATAAGATCAAAAACACAGAAAACCCAAATGGATTCTCCTGCTTACCAATAGATTTAATGTGAGGAAATTAAATGAGCTCTTGGAAATAAAAGCTGTAGAATTCCTCAGAGAACCAGATATGATACTGTATATATAATACCAATAGACATATTGAATATCAAATCCTGGAGCGACGCCTGATATGAGGAATAAAAGTGCCTAATGACCTGGTGGCGTTCTTTGAGTGTTTGAATCTCTACATCATTAGACTGTGTCAACAGGGAAGTGAACACAACACAGAGTCCAGCGGCCAAATGAGCAGATATGCAAATGAGTGAGGGGGAGAAGAAAATGTAAATTTGTTCCCTGCTCGCCACACAAAACATAGAGACTATTTATCTTCATTTTCAGCCAAATACAAAAAAAAGGTTCCCCAGACATGGAAAATATGGAGAACAATAAGCTGCCAACGAGTCTCGGAGGGGGGGGGTCCATATGAAAGTATTCGTCACAGCTGACAGCAGGAGATGAATGAAGGCTCAGCACAGTGTTACGGTTTTATTTCACGTTATTAATGTACAGCGTCCTCCACCGACGCTCATTACCTCATTCAACCTATGTAATGTAACACGCCTGTTCATTCCCACATATATACACACACACACACACACACACACACACACACACACACACACACACACACACACACACACACACACACACACACACACACACACACACACACACACACACACACACACACACACACACACACACACAGCACCGCACTGTGAGGAGGAACATGTCTGCAATAAACTCGACCTGCCACTCGGTATAAAAGGTTCCAATAAAACTCTATTTATAGCACAATCTCCCTCCAATTAGCAGACATGTGCAAAGGCAAAGCAGCACGCCTGCACACACAAACGCGCACACACACACACACACACACACACACACACACACACACACACACACACACACACACACACACACACACACACACACACACACACACACACACACACACACACACACACACACTCCAGCTCCTTCTACAGCTGATATCATCAGTTTACATCTGATTCAGGAAGAAAACAGATAAATTACATAATAAAGTGCACATAATTAGGTTCCTGGTTTGAATCCGGTCCTGGGCCTTTCTGTGTGAGTTTGCATGTTCTCCCTGTGCTTGCGTGGGTTCTCTCCGGGTTCTCCGGCTTCCTCCCATCATCCAAAAACATGCACCTCAGGTCAGGTTACCTGGCGCCGCCCTAGTGGCAGCCTGCTGCAGCAGCTCCCCCCTGAGAGCCCCCCTGCTGCAGTGAAGACATTTCCCCTCGGAGATTAATAAAGTGTATAAAATCAAAAATAAATAAATAAATAAATAATTAAATGTATATCTGATTACTGTCGTTCGTAAATATAACAAACACACATCAGACCTGCACTCAGGTCTAAATCACTTCTTAAACAACACAGTTATGGAATAAGATAAACTTCCTAATACGACTCTAATGTTAGAAATATGAAGAAATTCTCACAATTTTTTTTGCAAAAATACATTTTGAAATATGTGAGCAGAAACTAAAATGAGACTTCAGTAAAGTTTGTTTTAAAGTTACAATCAAGTGGATCTCTGCTTTGTTGTCTTTGGCGACACCTGTGGTGATAAGTGGTAACTGCAGCTGTGATTTTGGACAAACAAAACTCACTTTATTACCAAAAATAAGTCCTCATTTCCAATCATCGAGGCTCCGCCCCCTCTCCTCTCACCATCAAAACAAACTGCTGAACAGGAAGTGACGCGGTTTGTGGTGATGGTTCTCTAAGTTCAATAAATACATTAAAAAAAGATGAGAAGTAAAAATTTTCGGTGATGTGCAGCAGAATTATTTTAAAAAAAATGCTTTATGTTTTTTTTTAAAAAAACAATTTTTGCAATTTTACTGCAAAAAACTAAAAAATGACATCAAACTTTTTGAAAAAATCCACCACAAAATCAAACATTTGCGATCACATCAACTGCTGTTCAACATCAGGTGGACCTGGAGCAGAAGAATTTAAGCCAATCAGGGGCTGCAGATCTCTCACATTAGGAAGGAAGCCAATAACACTGATGAGCACGCGAGTACCGTTTAAAAACAGACTTGAGGAAATGTGGTGAACTTGTTCTTTAAATCCTGGCTGTATTATTTACTGAGCTGCGACCGGTTCATGTCCTGCTGCTTATCTTCATATCATCTCCTTCATTTCACGCCTGCAGAGCAGCTGAGCGGCGTCCTGCTGCAGAGAGTCTGTCTGCTCCTTCAGGCTTCAACTCAGCAGGTGAGCTACGTGTCATCTGCAGCCGCCACACATATTAGAAGCCATAAATACACAGAGAGGAGGAGGAGGAAGAGGAGGAAGAGGAGGATGTTTAGCAGTCTAGTGGTCGACATACTTTCCCTCCTCCTGCTCACCGCGCTCGGCTGCGTCCCATCACCGTCTGCCATCCTGCTCGGTAAACCGCTCAGCGGCGTGAAGATGCTGATGGTATTTCTCTCTCTCACACACACACACACACGCACACACACACACACACACACACACACACACACACACACACACACAGCTCTGAGCGACAGCCTCCTGAATGGCATTAATAAAGTTGCCCCGTTAGCCGTCTGCACTCCAGTTCACAGAGGAACGAGCACTCAGTCAGCAACTACGAGGGACCCCAGGTCGGGGGTGGGGGGAGGAGGAAGGGGGGGTTTGATCAGCTGTACACTATGTTCATCTCTCATTACACTGCTGGACGACTCAGGTCTGGATTGAGTCACTTGTTGATAGGACGTCTGGCCTGGAGGTGCATGAAGCTCTACGGTCATCCTGCTGGACAAACTGCTTTCAGGTGTGTGTGTGTGTGTGTGTGTGTGTGTGTGTGTGTGTGTGTGTGTGTGTGTGTGTGTGTGTGTGTGTGTGTGTGTGTGTGTGTGTGTGTGTGTGTGTGTGGGTCTCATATGAGAGCATCATCTCAGAGCGGTTTGACTCTGACTGTATTTCTATGTAGAATGAACCTTTCCTGCTGCTCATAATGTTTCCAGCCCCCGGTGGACAAACAGGGGAATTAGAGCGAGCATGTGAGGGGGAGGGACACGGAGGGCGGAGGGGCGTGGGGGGGGGTGTCTTCAACTGTTGCACGTTGAATGTTAAAATATCTCATCTGCCCTTGAGAGGGAACATTTTTAATGTATTTATTGAACTTAGAGAAGCATCACGGGGCTGAAAGTGATAAAAAGAGTCTAAAGTGATGAATGTTTCCAGAACAAACCGTCTGTGACTGAAATACAGAACAAAGAACACATCTGCTGTCAGAATAAGACATTTACATGCTTTAAATCACATTCATTCAACACTAAAACAAAGTTCAGTCTCTCAGCTGGAAGTGGAGAAAACTCATTGAACATGTTCCTCATTTCAATGAGATTACATTACCCAGAATGCCTTGTACTTCCGTGTTTCTACTACTACTTTGAAAGTATTACTATGACGTCATATTCCAGCTGAGCTTCTGTTGACGACATTTTTGCGGAAGAATTGTGGGAATTTTGCTAAATTGCAAGCTCCTGCAAACATTTGTATTATTTATTGCGATTACAAGATTTCCTGAAAGGACTGAAATATTTTGTTTTTAATTAGTTGCACAATTTAGTTATATTACAATGAATACTGGGTAAAGTACCAGATCCTGTGTTTCAGATGTAGAAGACGTCTCTATCTCAAGTATATTTTCACTGCAACAGGAAGAACAGGTCAGACCACCGTAGTCACAACAAAACGAAAACAATCATCAAACGTAGAAAATGTCTTTTGTGAAAAGGTTTAAAGTTTAAAAATGTCAACAAAATATAGATATAATAAGCTCTAACGGCTTAAATTGGTGTTTACGGAGGATTCATTGTGCTGTGAGGGTGTTAATGTCGGTTTACTCAGTAAAGTGTCAGCCTCCATCTCTGCACGGCTGCAGGATAGAAGCAGCACAGCTGGCCGTTCAAACGGCTTCAGGAACAGTTTCAAGTCATTTCTCTGAACTGTTGTTGAATGCTCCTGCTGAGCACTTTCAATTAAACCTGATCCCGTTTCATTACTGGAGGACGTTTCAGGATCAGATTAACTACACCTCTCATCATCTCATTTGTCGGATTTCAAAATGAATACAATGGTGTCGAAGGTGAATTTGATATTTTCCACATCGACCTACCACTTTTGGAAAAGCCAACGAAACATCTCCATTTGCACGACCACCTGTAGCTGCAGATCAACTTCCTCATGTCTCCTCTCTAAACCTCTTTAGATAATAAATGCCTGAAAGGTAATAAAGATTTCACACAGTGTGACGGACCCTCTTCATCCCTTACGGAGGAAACTGCTGACCACGACACGCCGGCTCTGATGGTGAAGGATGAAGGATGAAGGATGAGGGATGAAGGAAGAAGGATGAAGGATGAAGGATGAAGGATGAAGGATGAAGGAAGAAGGAAGAAGGATGAGGGATGAAGGAAGAAGGATGAAGGAAGAAGGAAGAAGGATGAGGGATGAAGGAAGAAGGATGAAGGAAGAAGGAAGAAGGATGAAGGAAGAAGGATGAAGGATGAAGGAAGAAGGATGAGGGATGAAAGGATGAAGGAAGAAGGAAGAAGGATGAGGGACGAGGGATGAAGGATGAGGGAAGAAGGAAGAAGGATGAGGGATGAAGAAGGATGAAGGATGAGGGACGAGGGATGAAGGATGAAGGAAGAAGGAAGAAGGATGAGGGATGAGGGATGAAGGATGAAGGAAGAAGGATGAAGGAAGAAGGATGAAGGATGAAGGATGAAGGATGAAGGAAGAAGGAATGAAGGATGAAGGAAGAAGGAAGAAGGATGAAGGATGAAGGATGAAGGAAGAAGGAAGAAGGATGAAGGATGAAGGATGAAGGATGAAGGAAGAAGGAAGAAGGATGAAGGATGAAGGAAGAAGGAAGAAGGATGAAGGATGAAGGAAGAAGGAAGAAGGATGAAGGATGAAGGAAGAAGGAAGAAGGATGAACCGCAGCTTTCATCCTTCTAAAGAGAATCAAACACATGTTCAACTGAAGACGGCCTGAATGTGTTTCAGTTTGAATAAACTAGAAGAAAATACTCTAACATGCGTACGCTGACTTTATCGTGGCCAGTCGGTCCCTCCAGGAGGAAGTTATTTTTGGTAATAAAGCGAGTTTTGTTTGGAAAGACTACTTTAAAACTTTTACTCGGCCGTAAATCGACACTTTTTGTTGAAAAATTGAAGGAATTTTGCTTAAATTTGTGTTAATTATTGCAATTTGCTGGAGAAACTGGCCAATATTGTGTGGTTCAAAATATGAATTTGCTTTTGAACATCGTAGATTACATATTTACTGATCATACAGCCCTCCTCCATCTTCCTGAGTTGAGTTGGAGGAACAGAAGCAGACTTTCCTCTGAACAAAGCACAACATTTTCCACCGTGTGCCATTTTCTGCGACAGATCCATGAAGAGCGAGCGGATGCATAAACCATGATGGAAGCTGGAGCTCGTCTGAATGGGAGATCTAGAGGCAGCTCAGGTATGAAAGCTGTCAGCGGGATGCCGGTGGGACGAGGCTCAGGCATGCTAATGTGGCATTTGGGTTCAGCAGTGAATGTGACAGGAGATAATGGGAGTGGACAGGCAGGACGCTTATTATCACCGACCAGCTCCTCCGGCCTCCAAAACTCATACGAGGTCAGTCTGAATTCAGTTTAGTCAACAAATACAAGTCCAACTTACTGTGAAGTTTAGTTAGACTCTGACGCACAACTGAATACATAACTGTAAAAAACATAACGGATGGATGAAAGCACTGGAGATTAAAGAAAGGTCTTCAGATTTCTGCTGGATTTACTCATTTCAAAGGTATCTTATGTGATGTTGCCAGTTGAAGTCTTCCAAACAACGTTGAGCACAAACACAGATGAAACATTTGAAAGATTCAAACTTTAAAATGTAAATTTCTTCCTTGAGGCTTTTTTTCTTTCCATTTTGTCTTCAAAATAAGACACTAAACATGCTGACAAACATCCAGCTTGCAGCTTTTTCAACTGTTATACTATTATTTTGTTATAATAATGATCAAATGTTTATATTTGAACTACAGTTGATAAAAGATGGTGTGCAGCTGAGTGACACCGCCTCCCCGTGCTGTCTGTAGTTTCCCGATGGATTGGTCCGGCGGATGAACGGAGGATTCTGTCATCCGGTAACTTCTATTGATCACCAGGCTGCACGTGTCGTCTGCCGCCCGTCTAACTCTCCTCCGCCTCTCCATTGCTGCTCGGCCTATTGGCACATTAATCCCAATCTGCGGGAGCTGCCGTAACGCAGATTGCATTAGCTACTGAGTGATCAAATTAGGCGCCAGCACGCTCAGCCGCCTCCGCAATCACTGGCACTTTCTGATGGAGACAACGACACGCTTACAATCAATTTACCGCCCTGATCTAATGGAGCAGCTCACACACCACCGGGGCCCGGTTCACTTCGTACACACTTGGTGACATGGAAAACATGATTTCTACAGCTAAAACACACACACACACACACACACACACACACACACACACACACACACACACACACACACACATATATCCACAGGCGCACACGCCTACCCAATTGACATAAATTCATGCAAGCACATAAACCCTTTTTCCAACATTCATATCCACACGTTCTCGGGGACATTCAAGCTTCACTACACCCACAAAAAAAACCAAATTTGACTCGTCTCAGGCTTCTGCTGCTTCCTGGTTGTGATGGTGAAGATGTGGAGCAGAGACAGCGAGTCTTCATCAGCACCACTCATCTCCCAAACACGCCTTCAGCAGCTTCACAAACAGGTCAAAGCAACAGGAGCTCCAGTGACACGCACACCCAACAAGACCAGAACTTCACACACAACCACTTCATTTACTTTGGAAAACACCAAATTATTATTCATGAATCACAGTGCAACTGGATTATTTGGTTTGAACTCTAGTAAATTCATTGTTAAAGTTTATTCTTCTCACTTTCTAAACAATTTTCACGCAAAATATCCTGAAAATATTCCCGAAACTAAAATACAGAGATCCAATTAAAAGACATCTAAACGTCTTTTCTAGTGAACACAAGAGGACCTAACTTTGGAGAACGGTCTGGCTGCACCTATTTATCATTCTGGTGAAAACAACACTGTGATTGGTTTAAAGGAATATAAACGAGCCGATTGTTTAGCAGCGATGGCGCCTTCGCTAAATGCTGCTGGAGGTAAACTTGTCTGGGTGGAACATTTGGATCCGACTTCAAAATGGCTAAAACCCAAGAAAAGGAATCAAGCAGGCTGAATTATTGAATTATTCAAATAATTATTGAGACTTCAGGTTTTCAGCATGTCGGTTAGCTCCGATGTTGTTGTTGTTGTTGTTGTTGTTGTTGTCACATGTTGCGACATGGATTTTAAAAACAGGAACATGCAGATGAGAAAGGGAAGGAGCATGTCGACTGAAATAGATTTATATCAATACATTCAGTAAGTCAAACTACAATAAATTAAACTTGGGGAAAAAGTGTAAATCAGTTCCTCCAGGAGTTTGTTTTGTGATTGTTTTGATTAAAAATGTTTGAGTTTGCAGGAGATTTTCTCTAAAATCGCAAATACATTTTCGTCAAAAACTGAGATGTAACTTGTGGAGTTTTCAGTGAGGTTTTGTTTTTTTTGCAGTAAAATTGTGGAAATTAGAAAAAATTGCAAGTTGAGGGATATTATGGAAATATTTTATTCATATTTTATTTATTTATTTGTTGAACTTGGAGAACAACAGTGTTTAAAGTGATAAAAAAAAATGTCCTAAAAGGGACGTAGCTTTACATCCTGATAAATATTAATATTAACATGTTTAAGTCTGTATTTTTTTGACTGTGACATACGGTTCACATGTTGGAGCAAAGTCTTCCTGGTTTGAATGTTTGATCCTAATCAGAGTAAATATCCGACCACAGCGAGGGAATAAACAGAATCAATATTTGCACCCGTGAAGTGTTTCTCCAACGTCTCGCCGGTTTCAACACAGATTGGTGACGTCCAGCGCCGAGCTGAGAGCGTCGCGCTGCAGCACACGGACAGTACTTCTACTTCACACTACACATGCAGCTAACATACATGTAGAAGTCTGGCAGTCGGATTTTGACATGATTTCTACTCTGCAAGTCAAAACAGCAACAGATTTATTGTATCTTCATTTGCACCAATGATTTTAATGCACGGCTGCTTTTTACATTCTGGAAAACCTTCGACTTGCCCTGGTTGGAGGTCGTTGTTGAGATGTATTGCTCCATATTTGAACAACATTGGTGAATATGGAGCTGTTCAGCTGACTTTGAGCTGTGAACCAGCGGTGTTTAACTGACTGGGACACGTGAAGGATGGCGATGCTCCTGCTTTCTACACCGGCTGCTGATGGCTCATTTTCTTCTGCAATTTCAGCTGCAAACAGGTTTTACACGCCGGCAAACACGGAAATGAGGCGAATGTGGTCGACATCAGCGTGTCCGTCTTCAGTTACAGAAAATTAAATAAGTTTCAGCAACTAGTTGGTGAACTGGAGAAAAATAATCAATGTGAAACATGACTGAAGTGGAATATGCAGGTTTCCTGCCTGTACTCATCTGTCGGTGTGAACGTGTGAATGTGTTGGTCAACATGCGTGTTAACATGCGTGTGCTGACTGGTGACAATGCATCTCCCCACCACTCCTTCACTGCTGCACCACAGCGGTGCCTCATACAAACTGTATACCGTCACATTTACGTATCACTACTTGCCTGCGGTCAAGCCGTCAATCACGCAGCGTCACAGCGGGAGCTCCTTACATTCGTCTCTTCTCTCATGTTAATTTGCAGCGGATCAAAACGTTTCAGACTGCTGCACGCTGCCGTGTACGGAGGAGGGGCGGAGCTTGATCAACATCAGCATCCGAATGACGCACGTTAACGGGAACACTGCAGAGACTTCGGCTGAAATTTGAGCAGAAAGCCCAGATTAAAGTTCGTGAGAATTTTATGTTTTATGGGGAACAGAAAGAAATCATAGGGAGCTGAAAATCCGGTTGTTGAGGGTGAGAAACTTGCACGTTGTCATGTTGGAGAACCAAACTGCCACCGTGCAACAGTCCAGGAACATTTTAATGTCCCAGTGGAACTCGGTGTTGACAGTCTGACTTTGGGGGACGAATTCACGGTGACACAACCCGCCTACATCAAATAAAAACCCAGCTGGTGTCTCCTGACCCAACACGCCTTCTCCGGTCTCGGGCAGTGAAGCTCCGCCCCTCTTGAAACGAGAACGTCACTCAGAAGCAAGTCGACCGACTCGTCGCTTCACTTACTGAGTTTGACGTGTCCGGGGAGAAATCTCCGACACGCTCGAACCAGTGGGCAGGAAAAAAAGCGTGTAACTCAGGCGCTGATGTTGATTAAGCGGCCAAACTTGGAATAAATACTCATGAAGGTTGCAGCTTCGCTCTGCTCCGTGCACGTCACCGTGCTGCACACCATTCCCGCGCAACAGGAGCAGTCTCAACACGTGTGGATCCACCGTCGTAAGCGAATGTTCATGAATAAAGCTGCTTGTTCCTGGTGCTTCACGCTATGAACAAACATGGCCGACATGATGCTGCAGCCGTCCTCGGGTCCGGCTCGGGTAAAGATGGCACGGAGGTGCAGTGGTTAGCAACGTCACCGCGTTACGGTTCTGTAGTTTTCCGTGTGTCTCGGTGGTTTTTTTCTCCAACAGTCCAAACATGAACGTTTCAGGTGTTCACAGGATGTCAGTGAACGCTCCGGAATAATTGCCACATAAAGGAGAAGTCAATTCTTGCCTTTGAGAATTAACAAACAGGAAGGGAAAGAAAACACAAACTCTCTCTCTCTCTCTCGCTCGCTCGCACACACACACACTGAGTGAGCAGTAGAGACTTCATTAAAAGGTATTATGTTGGACAAACTGCCTCTAAAAAACGTCCCCACGCTGAATTCAATAAAGGCAGAAATTACTACGACAGATCGGATCGCCCGCAGAGTCGTCGTTGAAGAATCAATACGAGCGGTTTCTCAGATCGGTGTGTTGTTTCAGCAGGTTTGAAGATGAATCGGGCCACAGATGGGACACCAATCCAGAGCTGCAAATTGGGTCACAAAGTTCAACAAACACCATTCGGAGGAAAGACAATAAAAAAATAAAAACAAATTTCAAAAAATCTGAAAACACGTCTCCTGTAACAGCAGTCGAACGGTGTCCACTTTAATGAATAATCTCCTGCATAAAGATTTAGAGTGACAATTATTTGAATTGACTTAATTTCATTATCTAACTGAGTCTTTCTTATTTCCTTCACATTTTATTTTTCAGTGAAGCTACAAGATCAGACGAGAGCTTCAAAGGTGAAATGGACGGCGGAGACGGTCTCTGACAATCACTCACATGAAACAACACGGCAGCTCTGAAGCTCTTTAATTCCCCGGGAGGTGCCGGAGCTGCAGGAGGGCAGCGAGGGAGGCGCCGAGGACGAAGCAGGAGCGACGACGGAGGACAGAAGATTAAGATTCAGGGTTTTATCCGAGAGTTTCACGTCATTTGTCCTCATTCGGTCGGAGACCTCCGCTCAGCTCCAACACAGCTGCTTTCAAGGAGGTTTTCATACAGAAGAGGAGATACAGAAAACCTTGTTCTCGTCTTACAGTCATCTACCTACAATCCTCCCGTCACACCTGGACGTCCTGTTCATCGGTGGCGGGAAAATAAAGAACAATCTGAGTTTCATGTAAATACCTGAGAGGTCACAAGAAAGATCAGATAACAGCGGAGATACTGTGGATTGTAAGAAGAGTTGCTTTAAAGATGATGTTTCATTTGTAGTCGGGGCCGACCATCGTTTAAAAAGACTTGAACAATACTCTTTTATTTTAATTCTAATTTTATAAAAAACATTTGAATAAAACCAACGTTACAGTACAAATCTTTAGTTTTCATTCAGTTTAGAATTAAACTAAACATCTCACATGCAAGACTCCCTGCAACATAGAGCTAGCCCAGAGGTAGCACAGAGCTAGCCCAGAGGTAACACAGAGCTAGCACAGGGCTACCATAGGGCTAGCACAGGGCTACCATAGGGCTAGCACAGGGCTACCATAGGGCTAGCACAGGGCTACCACAGAGCTAGCACAGGGCTACCATAGGGCTAGCACAGGGCTACCATAGGGCTACCACAGAGCTAGCACAGGGCTACCATAGGGCTAGCACAGGGCTACCACAGAGGTAGCACAAGGCTAGCACAGAGCTAGCACAGAGCTAGCTAGCGTGCTGTGCACAGAGTTACCGCGGTGGACACGATTCATGGTGAGCAGCCAAACATCTGTTTGAAAAGAGTGAAATAAGACGTCCTGATCTATGATTTGAAGATGAAACCAAAGGATTCTGCAGCCTCACTACAGAATATATTTGAATAAGAGTAAGATTGAGCTTCACAGAATATATTGGGTGAGGGCAAAAAACGATTCAAGGTTATTCAATAGAAATATGCCTCTGAAATAATACGTATTATGAGGCCCTGCTTTCTGTGTTGTGTTTGGTTTTACTTGCTAAAAGTCATTTTAACCTCGAAATGGGCCGACAGCAAGATACTTCAGGCTCTATGTTTGTTTGTATGTCGGATGTGTATGCGATATAACGATTTGATTTATGATGCTGATGCTCAGAGTGCTGGTTAATGGATAAAGTATGTGAACCACGAATGAAATCCAAAGAAAGGTCGAGTTTCTAAATCTGCAGTCGTATTCACAACCGGTCTCCTCTCACAGAGCTCCTACGTTGGGTTCAAATGTCTACCGGCGTCGTAGCTGAGGAATGATTAAGAAAGATTCTCCTCGAAAGTCTGAGCGAGAAGAGACAGACTATTATCCGAGTGGCGAGGTGCGGCGGACCTTGCTGGTCGCCGTGACGACCCTTTTAAAAGGTGTGACTGCTGATCTCCGTGTGATAATGACACCGAGTGGTCGGTGACCTCCAGAAATGGAACGTCTGTGTGATCGCTGATGATGGACAACTGTCATTTTCTCCTCTGATTAAACCTCTTCAAAGTCCTCCTCACCGTTTCCCCCCGAGGATCTCTCTTCATGGCCGAAATGTTCCGTCAATATCTTCCATCGTTATCAGGATCTAGTCTGAACTTTGAGGGGAAACTCTTAGAAAATGTCATAAATCTGAGTATTTTCTAAGATTTTCTTTGTACTAGGAAGCTGTCCAACTGTAGTTGTGGTAATAACTTCCAACACAGAGCATATTTTAAAGGGGAACCAACAAGAATGCAAAACGAAGCAGACACGAAGCCGTGAATCACCGTGGAACAAGCTGCACTCCCACAGCATCCAGCATAGTGTTGCCAGACTATTAGCACGTTTCCAGCATAAACACAGCACGCCCCGTCTCCCCTCATAATACGAGTCCTTTCTCTTCCTGTTGGCACGGAAACACCCGGAAGGCCGGTGCATGTCTGCACGGCTACTTTACATAAGTCCAGCATCTTGGTGTGCATCCACTGGAAACACAACTCCCAAACACACACGGAGGGAGGAAGAGGTCCGCAGCCATAAAACCAAGTGACAGGAAAGCAAAAGTCGTAGAAGATTTCAGGAAATGTCAACAGCTGATCTCTTGTGACACATCAGCTCCGGCGTCTCCGCGGCCACAGACTGGAGGATTAGCCGCCGAATGTTCCACCGAGAGGGTTTTTCTGAGTAATCAGGCATCTGCTTAATATTTGCTCACCCACGGCGGTGTGGCAGGGAGGTGGTGAGGCAGGGAGGTGGTGAGGCAGGGAGGTGGTGAGGTGGTGAGGTGGTGAGGCAGGGAGGTGGTGTGGTAGGGAGGTGGTGAGGCAGGGAGGTGGTGAGGTGGTGAGGCAGGGAGGTGGTGTGGCAGGGAGGTGGTGAGGTGGTGAGGCAGGGAGGTGGTGAGGTGGTGAGGCAGGGAGGTGGTGTGGCAGGGAGGTGGTGAGGTGGTGAGGCAGGGAGGTGGTGTGGCAGGGAGGTGGTGAGGTGGTGAGGCAGGGAGGTGGTGTGGCAGGGAGGTGGTGAGGTGGTGAGGCAGGGAGGTGGTGAGGTGGTGTGGCAGGGAGGTGGTGTGGCAGGGAGGTGGTGAGGCAGGGAGGTGGTGAGGTGGTGAGGCAGGGAGGTGGTGAGGTGGTGTGGCAGGGAGGTGGTGAGGCAGGGAGGTGGTGAGGTGGTGAGGCAGGGAGGTGGTGTGGCAGGGAGGTGGTGAGGTGGTGAGGCAGGGAGGTGGTGAGGTGGTGTGGCAGGGAGGTGGTGTGGCAGGGAGGTGGTGAGGCAGGGAGGTGGTGTGGCAGGGAGGTGGTGAGGTGGTGTGGCAGGGAGGTGGTGAGGTGGTGAGGCAGGGAGGTGGTGAGGTGGTGAGGCAGGGAGGTGGTGAGGCAGGGAGGTGGTGAGGTGGTGAGGCAGGGAGGTGGTGTGGCAGGGAGGTGGTGAGGTGGTGAGGCAGAGAGGTGGTGAGGTGGTGTGGCAGGGAGGCGGCGTGGCAGGGAGGTGGTGGTGGTGTGGCAGGGAGGTGGTGTGGCATAATAAGAGATGGAGAGATCCAGCTGAAATCGACACAGTGAAACATAGTGGACACAGGAAGTGGTAGAAAATGTGCAAAACATAACGTCTAAAAAACAGAACAAGCCACAGAGGCGTCCAACAACATCTGGCTCGCCCCCCCGACAGGTGTTGGCGTGTTAATCAATCCTTCAAGCTTTAATTATTATTATTATTATTCCTGTTATTATTACCCATCAGTCCCATAGAGAATACCGTGTCAGTGTCACGTTTTGCCTCACCTGTAGGCGTGACAAGTACACGCATGTGTAAGAAGCAGTTTGAAGAAGCAGATCATATGATGGAAGTCATGTGACTAAAGTAGGTTAGGTTAGTTTTTTTTTTAGGATTTTATACACTTTATTAATCCCCGAGGGGAAATGTCTTCACTACAGCAGGGGGGCTCTCAGGGGGGAGCTGCTGCAGCAGGCTGCCACTAGCGCGGCGCCAGGTAACCTGACCTGAGGTGCATGTTTTTGGATGATGGGAGGAAGCCGGAGAACCCGGAGAGAACCCACGCAAGCACAGGGAGAACATGCAAACTCCGCACAGAAAGGCCCAGGACCGGATTCAAACCCGGAACCTTTTTTTTTTGCTGTGAGGTGACAGTGCTAACCACTGCACCACCGTGCCGCCCCAAAGTATTTACTTTATTAATCCCCGAGGGGAAATTTTTTCACTACAGCAGCATGCAGAAGCAATAAGATAATAATAGAAATAATAGAAAAACAATAAAATAGCAGTAAAAAATATAAAATGCACAGTATATACAGTATATACAGTACAGTATATATCTATATATATTATATACAAACAACCAAGAAACACAGTCAACAGTGTTATTGTACTGTGATGGATTTTGCCAGAGGTGAGTTATTGTACAGTCTTATTGCGGTCGGCAGGAATGATCTCCTGTATCAGGAATGATCTCCTGTATCAGGAATGATCTCCTGTATCTGGAATGATCTCCTGTATTCAGGAATGATCTCCTGTATCTGGAATGATCTCCTGTATCAGGAATGATCTCCTGTATTCAGGAATGATCTCCTGTATCTGGAATGATCTCCTGTATCTGGAATGATCTCCTGTATCGGGAATGATCTCCTGTATCAGGAATGATCTCCTGTATCTGGAATGATCTCCTGTATCAGGAATGATCTCCTGTATCGGGAATGATCTCCTGTATCAGGAATGATCTCCTGTATCGGGAATGATCTCCTGTATCTGGAATGATCTCCTGTATTCAGGAATGATCTCCTGTATCGGGAATGATCTCCTGTATCTGGAATGATCTCCTGTATTCAGGAATGATCTCCTGTATCAGGAATGATCTCCTGTATCGGGAATGATCTCCTGTATCTGGAATGATCTCCTGTATTCAGGAATGATCTCCTGTATCAGGAATGATCTCCTGTATCTGGAATGATCTCCTGTATTCAGGAATGATCTCCTGTATCTGGAATGATCTCCTGTATCAGGAATGATCTCCTGTATTCAGAAATGATCTCCTGTATCAGGAATGATCTCCTGTATCTGGAATGATCTCCTGTATTCAGGAATGATCTCCTGTATCAGGAATGATCTCCTGTATCTGGAATGATCTCCTGTATTCAGGAATGATCTCCTGTATCAGGAATGATCTCCTGTATTCAGGAATGATCTCCTGTATCAGGAATGATCTCCTGTATTCAGGAATGATCTCCTGTATCAGGAATGATCTCCTGTATTCAGGAATGATCTCCTGTATCAGGAATGATCTCCTGTATCTGGAATGATCTCCTGTATTCAGGAATGATCTCCTGTATCTGGAATGATCTCCTGTATCTGGAAATGTATCAGGAATGATCTCCTGTATCAGGAATGATCTCCTGTATCAGGAATGATCTCCTGTATCAGGAATGATCTCCTGTATTCAGGAATGATCTCCTGTATCAGGAATGATCTCCTGTATCTGGAATGATCTCCTGTATTCAGGAATGATCTCCTGTATCAGGAATGATCTCCTGTATTCAGGAATGATCTCCTGTATTCAGGAATGATCTCCTGTATCAGGAATGATCTCCTGTATCTGGAATGATCTCCTGTATTCAGGAATGATCTCCTGTATCTGGAATGATCTCCTGTATCAGTAATGATCTCCTGTATCAGGAATGATCTCCTGTATCTGGAATGATCTCCTGTATCTGGAATGATCTCCTGTATCTGGAATGATCTCCTGTATCTGGAATGATCTCCTGTATCAGGAATGATCTCCTGTATCTGGAATGATCTCCTGTATCTGGAATGATCTCCTGTATCTGGAATGATCTCCTGTATCAGGAATGATCTCCTGTATCTGGAATGATCTCCTGTATCTGGAATGATCTCCTGTATCTGTCCTTGTGACAGCGGAGCTGGAGGAGTCTTTTGGAGAACGTCCTCCTCTGTCCCTGCAGCAGGTGGAGAGGGTGGTCAGGATTATCCAGTATGGATATATATATATATAGTATATAATATATATAATATAGATGAAGTACAAACTAGAACTAAAATCTGCAGTCAGGAGTGGTTGGAGGGCCCGAGACAGGAGGACGGTGTTTGACTCCATGAGAAGGCTTTTTATTAATTTAGGTAAGTTACTTGCATAATGTAACATATCCAAGTTACATAAATAATCATCGAGTAATTTATAAGACGTAGAAAACGTTACTTGCACATAGTCTGGTGAACTTAGAGGTGTATTACACGCTTCGGTGTGAAATCAGGTTCTTAGTTTTACAATAATTAAATTCTTATATGGAAGCTTTTCATGCAAACTAATTTATGTTTTTAATTTCTCAAGAGTATCTGCTCCCCTTAAGAAAACAAACAAGACTTCCTTTTATTATGAGAAAACTCCGTCTGCCCATGAAGTCGACTCCGACTGTGAATCTGAGCTCACGGTGAGCTGAAGTTAATTCATGTCTATGAAGTGACTCGTGGAGCTGCTGCATGATGATTATTGGCGTCAGACTCCACGGCAGCGTCGACCCCGCTGGTTCAGACCCAGTTGACCGCCACGACCCACATCCTGACTCCGACACGTGCAAATCAACTTTTACTACTGAACTCCTGAAACTATTGGCTCAACGCTGAAATAAAACTAAACTGCGTGCTTCATGGTAGCTGCGAATAAAAGACCGCTCCGGATAGGAAACAATCCCAAAGCAAATACAAGTTAAACGACTTATTTTGTTTCAAACTATGCAATTTAAAGTATTTTCCTGCTGCAAATAACAGAAAGTCAGAATCATATCGAATGCTGCTCAGAGAGGTGGTTAAATAAAAGTGTGGGAAAACAATAAAAGCACTACGATAAGCTTAAATCCATATTTCTTTTAGTTTTAGAAACACAATTTGTTCTGTAAAGACTGAGCGTGCCGCCTCGTTGAACTCCTGTCAGGACCATGATGCAAAGATAAATCTCATTTCCAAAAAATAAAACAGGTCCTCCGAGTCTGCGGCATCAGACGGACAGAATCAGACCGAGCTACAAGTTCCTGCAGAGAGTTGCTTCTTAAAGGCCATGAACTTCTGTTTAAAGGCCAAGACGTCCTCGTCGACTTAACCGGATGTAACAAGCTGAAATCGAGTCAATAAACCTCAGCGAGACATCTGATTAACAAGTTACTTGACGCACACAGAGTGACGTAATGTTGCTTGTGCGGAGGGGTTGTGCATCAGCATGTGAGATGACCAGATGTGGGCGAAGCTGCTATCTAACCTCTTCAATCTCTAACACTCTCGAAGCCTCCGTCTCCCAGCTGGGCTGCTGGTCTGCATGCAGCTGAAGGAGAGCAGGATTACACATCCAAACACGCCATCATTAGACGACGGCACTCAGCCAGACAGCCGGAGTTCATCTCAGCAAATGACAGCGCTGAATATCAAGGAAACCAAACACCCACCAAATATGCAGAATTTGAAGTTTTGCATGAAAAAGAAAACACCTCAATTTCATGGCAACATCGCCATGGCAACATTATTAATAACAGGAGGTGAAGCGGAGTGCATCAGAGAAATGAGAGGCCAATTTAACCCCCCTGTCCCCGCCCCCCCTCCCACCCAACACATTCACACACACACACACACACACACACACACACACACACACACACACACACACACACACACACACACACACACACACACACACACACTGCATGTACACAGGACGGCGGTGCGCTCCCAATGAAAAGAGAGTAATTGGCAGCGCGGTGTCCAGCTGGAGGATCCAGAGCCGGAGGGAAGGAGCACGGATCAATAACAACATCACAGACGCTGCAGCCGGCCATCAGCCTTCCTTCCTGCATCACCGGACCGTCACGGAGAACCGCAGCCTCGGACCGACCTGACACCACCACCTGAACGATGCTGGCTTCAAAGTTTACACCATCAGATTTCCTGAAAGCTGCAGCCGAGTTAAAAACACGAAGGAACAGCTCGACATTTGGAGAAAACGCACGTATGTCTGGACACTAAGGCTCCAATCCATTTCTGCAATATCTCCTTTTTATTTCCAATTAAAAAGTCCTTGACCTGGAGATGGAGTTTTTTTGTCCTTCATCCAAATCAAAGGTCCAAAGAAAGAGAGAATTGTAAACTGATGCAGAAGGGAAATAAAAAAATGTGGCCTGAACAAAAAGACTAAATTTAAGAGCTTCTTTTGAGAGCGAAGTTAGCTCTCAGTGTAATTTAAAGAAATGAGTTACTGAAATTAAAAATTGGACGTTTAAGTAAAAGTGAAATTAAAAGTGAATAATATTGAATATATATTAGCAGATAATAAACAAACAATAAACTTTCTACCAGTGGAAAAGATGTATTTCCACCTTTCATCATCAAATGGGTTAGGGAGAGATGGAGAGAGGGAGGGAGGGAGAGATGGAGAGAGGGAGGGAGGGAGAGATGGAGAGAGGGAGGGAGGGAGGGAGAGATGGAGGGAGAGATGGAGAGAGGGAGGGAGGGAGGGAGAGAGACTGGGAGGGAGGGGGAGGGAGAGAGAGAGAGATGGAGAGAGAGAGGGAGAGAGGGAGAGATGCAGCGCTGCCACACCTCCACCTCCGCCTCGCCCTGCCCCTCCCCCTTTTTCTCCCCCTTTAGAGCCTTTCATGCTCCGGTCTGATGATAGAAACAAAGCCTCATGGTTATGATTCCAGACAGAAAGCTGCTGCTGTCTCTGGGTAGTTTCACCAGTCGTGTGAAATACTAAAGTTGTGTTTATTATGGTTCTTCTGAGAGGAAAAATCTCCCAGCATGCAGCTCAAAATGCACCATATGCTGAGGAGCTCCTGTCTGATCCCACATATATCCATAAAGTGAGGCAGCTTCAGCAGACATCTGGGATATTCATCACTCTGGCTCAGAAAAATAGTTGAAATTCTCCAAAAACTATTCCTTCATATTAAAGTGTTTTCTTTCCAAGATAACACTCAGACGCACTGACCTTGTTTCTTGTGTCAAAACATGTTTGCTGTCCCACGTGGACCCCCCCCCCTCCCTCCGCCCCTTGCACCAAGCAGCATACAAAACAATTACCAAAAGGAGAGCCTATTAGCATACTGCATTATCACATACTTTGTACAATGAGACAGGTGGGAGACACAGGACAAAAGGGAAAAAAAGGAACCTGAGAACAAAGCCTGAAAATAATCCTGAATAGATAATCAGATACCCTGGTAGCCAAACAGCCTTTGAACAGCTCAGCTGTCTGCGGCCCCAGAGGGTCCCGTCTGCATGGTGTCAATATAACGCAGAACAAAGCAAAAAAAATGACTTGTTATCTGCACGATTCAACCCTCAAACTACCTGCGCTCACTCCGTCAGCGAGGCAGCAGGAAGCCGAGCGGTGACATGAAGAGATTCGGAGGCAGCGAGTGGGAGGACTCCTTTACCTGACGTTGAGAAGAAAATAATTGGCTTTATGGCTGCGAAACATGATTTAAGATTATTATTAATACATGGTCTGTCTGTACGTGTCACCGAGGACGAGCGTGACTCAGTCGGAGACAGAAGTGTGCTAAAAAACCAGGAGGGTGTTTTAGTTCATGTGTGGAGCAGTCGGCTCATATTATCACTCAGCTGCCTCCTTTGAGCTGAAGAAGAGCTTCTGAATAAACTCGGAGGAGCAGCTGTAATAAAAGTCTTCGGCAGCAGCGGCGGTGGCGAAGGGCGAGTTTTTTGATCCTCCACCTGCACGACAACTCGTCTGGTTATGAGAACCGTTAATCCGACTTCTTCCGGCTTTCTTTTCCTTTTTGAACCGACGGCAAACAAGAAAACTAGAAGGAGAACGGTTTCGACGAACAGCATTTGATGTTTCAGGAGAAGGCTGCGGTTCAGCGAGCAACAGCTGCTGCATGGAGGTAAGAATAAACCCACAAACACATCTTCTCGTGCCTTTTCTTTAAAGATGGATTTTCTGACATGCATGCACACTTTATGATGGAGAGACCTCAGCGCCTCCTTCACTATGACTCACTGTCACTCACTATCACTCACTATGACTCACTATCACTCACTGACTCACTATGACTCAGTATAACTCACTATGACTCTATCACTCACTATGACTCACTGTGACTCACTGTGACTTAGTGTGACTCACTGCGACCCACTATCACTCACTGACTCAGTATAACTCGCTATGACTCACTGCCACTCATTGACTCACTGTGACTCAGTATAACTCACTATGACTCACTCACTATGACTCAGTATAACTCAGTATCACTCACTATGACTCACTAGCATTCACTATGACTCACTGTGACCCACTATCACTCACTGACTCATTATGACTCAGTATAACTCACTATGACTCACTATGGCTCAGTATCACTCGTTGACTCACTGTGACTTAGTATAACTCACTATGACTCAGTATCACTCACTATCACTCACTGTGACTCACTATGACTCACTATGGCTCATTATCACTCACTGTGACTCACTATGGCTCACTATCACTCACTATGACTCACTGTGACTCACTGTGACTCACTGTGACTCACTATGACTCATTATCACGAACGGCATGCTGAGTTTTCTGGGTTTTCGTCTTTACAACGATACGACAACTCCATGTTTCAGGATTCACTCTGCTGTTGCAGAAACGATGGCCGGCTACGACCGAGCAGACGCATTTAAACATTTATATTCCTCCCCAGCAGCGTCCGACCGGAGCGAAGGGCACCTCGCTTCTTGTTTACACCGGAATCAGCGCAGTTCAACCGGCTAACCTCTAATCACAACCGCCCACATTAAATATAAATGCTGCGGACAAGCACAACAAATCTTACAAATAATAACTTCAAAGAAGATGGCCGGTGAATAAACCATGAGCCGAGTGCAGGTGAGGAAGCGACAGTGAAAGCGTGAAGGTGCCACGAAATAAAAACGGACGAGGATTAACAGCGACACTTGAACCGCTCCGATGCTGCTGTTTGAGAAGATCCACGGTTCGGATGCACGGTTCGGATGCACGGTTTGGATCCACCATGGGGAGTAATAAAGGTTTTACAGAAATGGGACGACGGTTTCTCTCCAACTTGTCTCTTTCTAAAGTTCCTCTGCAGGTGGATCCAATCCAAACTAATCATTAATGCACGTATGGTTTTACAGGATGAGTTGCGTTTCTCCCGGCCAGCTCGCCAACAGTTGGAGAATCAGCTAAGATTTGACAGTCGATGATGACGGTTCATCTTTTGGCCTCAGAGCTTCTTGTAGGAGGTTCAGCGATGAACTGTTAAACAGTGAAAACATCCTGCAAATAACAACAGAGGAAGAGGAATCATCTTCTCCTCCATAGATATTAATTAATTAGAACAAAAGTGTTGAATTTGTATTTTATGAAAGAAGTTGAATGGCTCCATAGACTCACTGGTTTTACACTTTACAGCTCTTCCACACTGGCCAGGAAGCTGCGTCCACTTATAGACAGTCTATGATTTCCACACACATGTTGCTTCCATCATTTGGTGGTCAAATCTGATTGGTTAAAGGCTCTTCCAGTAGTTTCAGAAATAACTCGAGGTGTAGACTCTTTAGGATGCTTCAACTGTAAATAATCGGACAGACTTTTACTCACTTGTTTTTTGAAAAATCTGTAAAATGAATCTTAAATGTTGATCGTGTGTTGAGTTTTTTCCAGTTCTGCTCACAGAGCTGTATGTTTGTGAGCATTGTTCAGGATTCGTCCTCCTCCAGTTAAACATTCCTTCTATGAACACAATAGAAAACAAAAACAGACACAAATAGAGTGCATTCATATCAAGTATCCCTCCAGGGTGTTTACACATGTTGTAATTGTGGTGTGACCTGCGAGGTGAACCGAACCGTGGCATGACGATGTGAAAAGGGAGAAAATGCTTTTCTGATGCTCTCAGCTGGATTCAGATAAACGGATTAGTAAACGGAGCTATCAGCTTCTCATCTTGTTTCTGCTCACAGGGACGACTCCACTTCTGTCTGAGCCAGCCACCTAAATAATACCACAGTGACGATTGGCTGTGATGCTGTGGGTCCTGAAGAGGTGCTTTCACAAAGATCAAACAGGGGTTTGCTCAAATCTTTTAATACGGTGTGACAGCTACTTCTTTATCCGCTCATTTTCCCTTCCTTCACACCCATTTCATACAATCTCAAGTATCCTGTGGTCATAGCCACTCAATCACTGCTTTCACCGGGTTTGAATTGAACACAGCAGCAGAAATAGATGACCAACATCTCCGACATCCAACTCCGTTTCCAGAAAACACCTTAAAAACATCCACAGTACCACAGCGGACACCTTCCACCGACTTCACATCTTTTAAGCTCCCATAACACCAATCTGAGTGGTGAATGAAAGAGATGAGGAAAGGTTAGCTGCGGTGGTGTTAGAGAGCAGAAGGAAACCCTCGGCCTCCTCGCTGATAACTGGAGCACCGCAGGAGGCCGGCCTCCTCCGGGTCAACTTCCACGCTGGTTTACATCATGTGACTCACACCTTTAAAGCCTAAAAGCAGCACTAATCGATATATTATAGGATCAGCTGGTAAATATAAACATGTCAGGTGGTACAGATGATTTTAGAGTCTTTTAGTTTATCGTTTTGATTTTATGGTCCATTACTTTCTGTTAAGGTTCAGTCTCTTCATCCAACCCACCCAATAAATGCAGCTTTAAATTCCATTTTGATGTTGGTAGATCAAAGTTGTGCAGAAATAAAGTCTCCTGAATGTACAAAGTCACACAAGTGTCTCCCTCCTTTCAAAGTCCCTCAAACTACAAATCTACTCAATTAATCATACTTTCAGTATATAAGAACACATTTCCAACACGTCCTCTAAACCACACTCCATTATTCATGGCCCCCTGGTATACACAGTGCACTCGCCGCTCCACAATGTAAACTGGATGCTGACGTCCTGTGAGCACATGTACAGCATCAGAGGACACCTGATCAGGTCCGGTGGTTGACCCGAACGCTTCTGGACACGTGTGAGAGAAAAGAAACGGACGCTTTCTCTTCAAAGAGAAGAGCTGACACCAGCCACGATTACGTAACAGCACTACGGCTCGAAAGAGGGAATACGACCACATTTGAACAGGGAGGGATGCTACGGCGTCGCCTGGAGGCCGTTTTTCTCCGTCAGCGCACACTCCGTCCTTCCTCTGAGGGTACAGTATGTAGAGACCACGGAGGAGAAACAAAAGCTGCTAAATGATCAGCTGATCGGACGGTGCTGATTGTGTCGATGCTACAGCGACGCCTACAGCCGATAGTGACCCTGTCCAGCGCTGCCAGCTCAGGGGACATCACCGCCTCATCACTGGTCGGGCAGCTCCGACCGAGAGGCAGCTGGTGTTTACACCGGACGTATCAGAGCAGTCGATACGGACTCAAACTAACAACACAGCACAGCTACTGAACAAATGAAAGCACCTAATGAAGAGAATCCTGTGAGAGGATGAAAGACAACAACACAAGCTCTCAGAAACGTGGTGCCTACGACATGCTGGCTATCTTTAGCGTGGATTTGAACACGGCTTTGATAAACGCTGGCAGAGCTGCGTGATGAAGCCGTTGGCAGCGTCCTCGCGCCCACTTTCCTCGGTGCAGCGAAGCACTTCGCCGGTGGCACAATGGCACCATCAACATCACTTCTAAATGCTGATCGTTCAACGCTTTATGTGAGCAATTAAAAAAAACAACAACAACAACAAAAAACTGCAGTTTACTGATGAAATACAAAAGGTTGAAGTGGAGAGGAACACGTGAACCGTCCTGCTGTGTGAACTCGTCTCCATCATCATGAATATGCGAGATGATGTTTGTTCCACTAACAACAGGTAAATGAAACGGAGACACAGAATACGTTTCACACATGATGACACATCTTCAGTCTTTTTACCTCCCGTGAGGAGACTGACACATGCGTGCGCACACACACACACACACACACACACACACACACACACACACACACACACACACACACACACACACACACACACACACACACACAGAGTATTATTCATGCAGTGGGATGCCCCCAAATGAATCCATGTGTGTAAATGTCATCAGTAAATGTCAATATCTTTCTTTCCCGGCCTGTCCCGAGGACATGGGGCCATATGGGCCGCGGGACTCAGACGCGCCTTCATTTCCTACAACTTCATCTATTCTTAATTCCCTTTAAAGACCTCCTCTGCTCATGTGATGAATTAAACAACGAGATCGAGGGTCTTCTGACGAGCAGGAAGCAGAAAAGAGGACGAGCGGCGTCCGCAGCAGTAAAAGCACAAACTCTTCTTCTACTGTTTCATATCATGACATCTGCTTGTCTTTGAGTGAGAGGGGCTTTAAAAAAAAAAAAAAAAAAAAAAGGAGGTAACATGAAGACCTTTCACTACAACCTCTCCATAAACACGACATGCTTCACTGCTTCTTTTTAAAACAAGATTCAACATCTGCACGAGCGCAAGATGCTTAACCGCCTTCGAATGATAATATAATGATAATAATCCAGTTTCCTGTTTCCACGTTCTCTCGGTGTGCGTACCTCGATGTAGGATGTGAGTCGGGGGTACACCCTGTAGGGTCCCAGCACGTGGGACAGAGGGGTGGTGCAGAGGAAGCTGGTGGTCACAGCGTGGCTCACTTCCGGCAGAGAAAACACCTTGAAGCCGAACTTCTCGTAGAGCTTCTGCAGTTCTTCGTCGGGCTTCTCCTCGCCCTCGCTCAGGACGCTGCCCACCACATAGCGGCATTTCTCCGTCTGCCTCTGAAGGGGAAACAAGAAGGAAAAGAAGAATGAATAAAGGAAAATATCGAATATCTAGAAAACCACCTCGGGGCCCATCGGAGAGTCGTCATACCAGTAAATAAAGAATATTCTTTGTTTTTGCAGCTATCAAACACAAAGCAAAATAACGCCCTCGTTGGAGGAACTATTTTCTTTCTGTATCGCACAGCAGCCCATTTCTGTTTAGTCGAAGACAGAAATGTGTTAATCTTTCACAAATATATCTCTATTAGTTAAATAGAAAATGCAGCGTATTAAATTAACGTTGTCGAGGAAAAGTGAACTAATATCAAAGATGATACAGCTGACATGAATTCAGCCGTCGCCATCTTACTAGTTCGGAGCGGTTTGGAGCAGGAAGTGACCATATTTGGACGAGCTGGGGGAGGAGCCAGCGGTGGATCTGACCGATCTGATTGGAAACCTGACGATACTACGTCCCGCCCACCGATAGCTGTAACCTGACTGCACCGCAGGCCTGTCAATCAAACAGACACGCCCCCAAAAACAGGTCTTCTTGAATCTTCTTTTCTAATGAATGAGGGATTATTTTCAGATGGACCTCCAGAAAACTAAGAAGAAGGAGTGACTTTAGCTAACAACACCGAGATAACTGATGGACACATTTTATTCACCTTGGATTTGATGAGAGAAGTTGAATGGGAGTCTATGGAGCCGGAGGCTTTTTGGAGCCGACCTCTAGTGGCACTCGCTGGTATTGCAGCTGAAGACACTTCTGCATCGGAACTATTTTTTCCGACCTGGAAGCTACGAACACTTTTATATATTTAGTCTGTGATTTCTAACCAAAATTAAAAAAGACTGAAGACTGCTTTTTATTAACAAGTCATACACAGATAACCCTTTCATACCTCTGTACTTTACGATAATAACAGAGGGTGTTTAAGCAGAGATTTGGGGGGATGTACTCTAAATGTGTTCTTAATGGTGCATCATGAAGCGGTTTGATTTAAACACGTGGAGACGTTGCACCTTCATGTCGCCTGAGGTGTTGCTGGACAGATCGCTGCCAGCTGTGGTCAACATCTCGCTGCAGAGATCCAACATGCAGGTCACATGTGTTAGTTCAAACTGTGTTTGTGCTGCGTTCGACAGGTCGGCTGGAAATGACATTACATGCAAATATTATTCCAAATATTGCAGATGATAACTGCTTTTCATTGTACTTTTATTTTGGAATTAAGGAAAACACTGATAAATCACATTATCCCAATATTAATCCTTCATATTTGACCAAGCATATGAATAATTGTGGGTTCAGCTGCAGGGTTGTTTGTCTCGCCTAATGACTCTTGAAGAGAGCCGACAGGAGCCGACAGGGATGTTTGATCTCCTTCACTTCAAGGCCAACAATATGTCTCTTAATGTGCCCACATGTTTACATGCAGATGTGAGCGAGGCAGACGAACAATCGTTGAGCTGGTTGTCAGTCAGAAGAAGATCTGACGGAGAATCTCCCACTCGCAGACGCTTCGTAGTCTGTCTGACAGCCGCAGATGGAGAGTGGGAGCCGGTGTTAAAGGAGCAGGTCGGGGTTTCGTTGGGACGCAGCACATTTCTGATCACCGTTTTCGAGAGCTTATCGCAGTATTTTAGTTTTCACATGTAAAAATGATTGAAAGTTGGATTACAAGTTAATCCAGCTTCCATTTATTAAAAAAAACACTAACAGCATTGTTTGTTATTTCTGATGTCTCTTATGTATTTTCTGAGTATGAGTAATGAGTATTTTACAATAAATGAAACAGCGCTATCCTAAATGTGTGGTGAAACATGGTATTGCAGTGCGGATGGGAAGCCAGGCCAAGCTTCACTTGGTAAGAAAAACTAAAATGAAATGACTGACCAATCAGATGAGGCTACTGTCGCTCTCTGGCGTCACACCAATCAGATCGCAGCATGTCATCAACGTCATTCAATAACGGAAGATAAACATTAGGCACTTTGTATGGACATCATTGTTAGCAACATTAGCAAGTGTTGTTATGGAGTTTTACTAAACTACCATTAGAGCAAGAACTTAAATTAAATCTGACAGCAAAACTAGAGCTGCACACGGAGAGGACGAAACAGATTCAGACTTCTATTGTGGAAAATGACTCGCTGGTAGCGCTAAACTTCACCGCCTATTTTGCTGGATGTGTCTTTTTTATGACGAGGATCCATGCTCACTTAACAACCCCGGGATCACTACAGGATTCACCGAGCTGGCCAAAGTTTTACAGCTCATTGAGAGACACGGAAGATCAGAAGGTCACAAAGATTGTGCCGCGAAATTAAAGCTTTTAGGACTCGTCACGATGAACGAGGCTCTAAACTCTGCAAGCAGCATTAACGCAAAGAAGCACAATGAACAGGTAAAAACAAAATAAGTCGCAGCCTCACCTGATGCCAGATCATCACCTGGTTGCATTGCATCGCCTGTAAAAGAAGCTGTGTATTTCTTTCTGAATTTTTTTCAACCAAAATAAATATAAATTAGCGATCTCCACGAAATTGAAATTGAACCCTAATCTTCAAATTTCAGTACAAAAATCAACTTGCAGAGAAGCATATAAGAAACAATACGGTAACGCAAGTCAAAATCTTCCCTGTGACAGATTATCCAACTGAAGCAAACGACGTCTCTGCCGTTTGATTTTTATATTTATGCTGTTTTATGTTTTTGGATTAACAAATTTAAAAGTGTATAAAGTTGAACCAACTGGTATGAAAGGGTTAACGGTGTAAGCGCTGCGGTGCCCTCCTTCAGGAGGCTGCTGGCTCCGGCTCCATGGTGGTGGCTGTCTGTGGAGGCCTGGCGCTGAGGGGGCACAGATGGAAGCCAGCAACACTCATCTTCATGTCCCTGGCATCCTCGCATAATTATCACATCCAAACGCCAAAACCTTCTCTTCTTTTCCATCTCACTTCTCACATTTGGGGCTATTTTCTGCCGTCGCCGCTACGCTGCACGCTGTCCTACTTTGTTCGTACGGCAGCTTTTCATGTCGTAAAGCAGCCGGTGAAACTCCCCGGCCCAGATGAACCCATTTCATCAGCCAGCCTCTAAACGTCTGCGTCGGGCGGGTAATAACAATGAGTGACAGCGTGTGAGCGGATAATGTCTCCTGTCACCTGACAGCGTGATCAACGGTGAGTCAGACAACACACATCAGCTGCTTTCTGACGGGGAATTATTCATCGAAGGCAACACGAGATCCACGACGTCTGTTTACACTGAAGCACTGAACACGGTCAGTGTTGGCGCAGGAAAGTACTGCAGCAGCACATTTCAATTGGAGGAAGAGGAAGATTACTGATATGAAAGAAAGACGTGTGTGTTATGGCTGGATTCAACACTAAATATTAGTCAATCGACATTTTGGAGTTTTTTTCGGGACTCTGGAACAGCTGTGTTGTAAAGGAGGAACCGGACTCTCAAAAAGTCCCGTGTAGTTTCTCTTTAGTTCTTGGAACTATTTGGTCCAAAAAAAACCAACTCATAATATTTTTCAGCCATGCTTCACATGCGTCTTTTCTGTCTCTGCGTCTCCGTCACCACAACCGGCCGACGGAGACGCTCCTCTCCTCCGAGCCTGGTTCTGACGGAGGCTTTCCTTCCTGTAAAAACACTGTTTTTACTTCTATTGTCGGAGGTTTCTTCCTGTTAAAGGAAAGTTTTTTTCCTCTCATCCGCTAACGTGGGAATTGATGAATTGATGGGTTCCTTTGTGTAATGTTGTAAAGCTCTGTTGTTAAATGTCCTGAAATAACTTGTGTTATGATTCAGGCAGGATGGAAATAAAATTGAATTGAATTAAGTTGAATGAAAATCGGTCCGCTAGTTTTTCCTTAATCTGATTGATGTTTGGCGCAATGAACTGTCCAGATGTTGTAAATCACAGCGAACATAATGAAACTGTTTACCCTCAAATAAGCTGTAAGTAAAAGTAGTTTTTATTTACAGATAATGAATTAGATATGATTATTTCATCGTCACATGAATAATGTACACGGTGCGACTAAGATGGTTTGAAAGCTTTGTTCCTTATCCTTTGTTTTCTTTGCTCTGCACGTGCAGCGGTCGGTCTGTTCGCCCTCCTTCATCATCGTCCGGCTGTCAGCGGGGCTTCTGTGCCGAGCTGCTCAACACTGGTGGTCTCTGATAAGACGCAACAACAAGCACTCGAGCACAGAAGGGATAACAACTGTCCTCCCACGGTCCGGCCTCGCTATCCTCCATCTCGCCATCTCTCCGATAGACTACGGCGTGTTAGCCAAACCAGTAGTTCACTAATGATATCATTCAGGGCTCCAGCTATCATTCACATCCCACACAGTGGCAAGAACAAACTGCATCTCATCTCTGCCTCCCTTCAGATAACACTCCTCCAGAGACTGCAGGCAATTAGGAGAGCGAAGAACACCACTCCGTGTACTTGACTCGTCTCGTCTTCCTCCACCGCTGCTGTTTTGTTTGCGTCTGAAATTCTAAAACCACAAAAAAGGCAGAATTTCTCAGCGGCAGCTTCCGTGTTTTTAACACGCAGGTAGCCGAGGAAAGCCGACGGTGGCGTTTGATTGGGCCGGTGAGAAGCAGAGAGGATGATGGGAAGGCGCTGGTGCTTCTACCTCGACGGCTGAACGCTGACATGTCGTGTTTCGGCAGAAAAAAAAACGGATTCAGTCATCGGCAGAAAAATGATGTAAACATTTCCTTCGGTTTTCTCGATACAGAGCACGATTCTCCACATTAAAAAAGAGAAATAAACATATATAAATATGGAACGTGGGAGGAGCCTAAATGGAGCCATTCTCATCTGTTCCTGACTCCCTGAAGCCTGATCCCACGACCTGTTGGGAGGAAACGTAATTTCTAAAGCAACTCTTTGCTGGAGGCTACGAGGGTCGTACCTTTGATGAACGGGAGCTCTCCGACAATAAAGAGGCAGAGTAGATGGAGGGAATTCTTTATTAGCAGACACATAATGAGGATTTACTCTCCTCATCTCCAGAGCTCTCGGGCTCCTGGGACGCGTTGCTTTGAGTTGGTCATCGGTGCGGCGTTACGAACACGCCGAGTGACCAACCAACCAATTAACGCAGCAGAGACAAAGAGTCATAACGAGCTCACGAGGACCGACATCAGACTCAGGAACAGAAGCAACAAGCAACCTCTCAATAAAACCAGCGGGAGCGATTAACGTTGGAAGGAAGTTAAATGAAACTCATAAACCGTCAACATCACCAGGAAACAAGGATTTCAAATAAACAAACACATTTCTGATATTTTATGTTGACTTTTTTTTACAGGTTAGTCGAAACCAAACTGTCACTGAAACTAAAAAGTCCCGACACATCAAGTCTTCCCTTCACGCTCTCGTCGGCAAACTGGACTTCCCAACATGACAGAATGGAGTCGAAGGAGGTCTGTGATGGTACGACGGTCCTCGATACATAAATCAATAAATAAATCTGAAACTCTGCAGCCGTCTCCACATCAACACAAGAGCTCGCTGGGTTTCAGAAGAGAAAACAGACACAACAACAACACAAACATCACACAAACCAACACACACCAACACACACCAACACACACCAACACACACACCAACACACACCAACACACACCAACACACAAACAACACACACCAACAGACAACACACACCAACACACCAACAACACACACCAACAGACAACACACACCAACACAAACCAACACACACCAACACAAACCAACAGACACCAACACACAAACAACACACACCAACAGACAACACACACCAACACAAACCAACACACACCAACACAAACCAACAGACACCAACACACAAACAACACACACCAACAGACAACACACACCAACACACACCAACACAAACCAACACACACCAACAGACACCAACACACAAACAACACACACCAACAGACAACACACACCAACACACAAACAACACACACCAACAGACAACACACACATCAACACACACCAACACAAAACAACACACAAACAACACACACCAACACACACAGCACTGCCTCTGCTGGCGCTCTGTTTCTGCTCAGTGCTTCACGTGATCATTCATTTTCTATACGTGGAGACAGACGTGTTTAAGGTGTTTCTGTGAACACCAGCAAGAAGCTGACCAGCGGGAGAAGAGAAGATTACAGGGGAAGCAATTTCTCAACAAGAGCCGTCGACCGCCTCCATGTTGAAGCGATTAGCCGCCTCAGCTGACGGGAAGCCCCCCCCCCCCTCCCCGCAGCCAGACCAGACCAGACGGCGGAGACACAGTCACCAACATGTAAATTGAAACTTGCAGAGCTGCAGAGCACCGGGACCACAGGTACGCTGTGATGGGCTGTTTGCAGCTAAATTAATGGCGCTGGGATTTCAGTGAAGCGGGTGTGTTTAACCAAACAGATGCAGTTAGCAACAAAAAAAAACAGGCAGGTTGGGACTGTAAATAAAAACAATGGAAGGATTTGCAAATCATGTAAACCTGTATTTAATTAAAAAATAGATCAAACACAAACAAAGCAAATGTTAATGCTAATTTTGAATTTGATGGCAGCAACATCTCAACTAATTAGGTTACCGTGGCAACAGATCAATAACATGATTGGATAGAAAAAGATGATTTCAGAGAGGCGGAGTCTCTCAGCAGTGAAGATGGAGAGAGGTTCACCACTCTGTGAAAGACTGTGTGGAAAAACAATTAAGATTTCGGAAATTACTGCATGGGCTCAGGAACACCATGGAAACCATCGTCTGTGAACACAGTTCATCGCTGCATCCACAAATGTAGGTTAAAACTCTACGATGCAAAAAAGAAACCAGATATAAATATGATCCAAACTAATGATCTGAACCGGCCTGCAGTCCAGACGGTCACCCGTTGAAAACATTTGGAGAAACACGAGAGCTGAAATTCTATATCAGGCAAGAATAGGACCACATTTCACTTTCAAAACTCAAGAAACTGGTCTCCTCAGTTCTCAAACGTTTACAGAGTGTTGTTAAAACAAGAGATGACGTAACAAAGTGGTAAACATGAGCATGTCGCAACTTTTTTGAAACCAAAACAATTTCTCACGTTTCAACATTTTGTCTTTGGTGTATTTCTGATTAAATACAAGATTTACAAATCATCACAACTTTTCTGTAAACGGGGTTGATGGGGACACTCGAGTGAACCATCACTTGTCAAATCAAGACTTATTCAAACTACAAAGTTTGAACATCCATGAGTCCCGGTTTGGAAGTGGGCCCTCCAGTCTCCACAGCAGATTATCCACCCAGCGCCGTGATGAGGTGGGGGGCCCGACGGCCCCTGAAGTCAGGGGCCCGTGGAAAATGTGTCTCTCTCGTTCGCCCAGTGCATCTCCGTCCCTTCAGGCTGTGCTCAGACTGAGCTGGTAATTACACATGGCATCCTGGGAGCTCGGGCATGTATAATTACTGGTGAGGATAAGCAGCCTGCTGCAGGCAGGACTCAGTTTTCCTACGCGGCGGTTGTGGAGCCGCTTCGCTGCTCCTCGGCCAGCTGGACACGGCGTGGTGCTCGTCCAGCCAGATGTCACCGAGCCGAGACTTAATCTCCCCGATCAGGGAAATATGAAAGAGTTGGTCCTCCTCTGCACACGCTCACTTCCTCCTCTACAGACGTCCACCTCTCCTCTTCCTCCATCTTTCTCCCCGTGTGCTCCTCTGATAAATAATCAGATCCAATATCTCGTCCAACGTGTCACAAGATGGATGTTGCACAAGACGGGAAGACATTCTTCAGCCTCTTGTTTTACTGACTGATGTGAACATGTCAGCTGGTAGTTGTTTTTTTTCTTCCGTTTAATATATCTCGATTGCCACCTTCTCGTTTTGCAGCATCGGTCCATAATCATGACTGCAGGGAGAGCTGGCGTGTCCACAGTCTTGCATAATATTGACTCGAAGACCTGCGGGACCAAACTTCAGACTATTTACTTCTCATTTCATATCCACCTTTTTAAAAGCCAGCAGCTCCCTTTCATGTTGTTGCCGTCGACAGACAGACAAGCGGCAGTAAAAATGCTAATAAATCTGACTGGAAGTGCAGCGATGCTTCGTGCTCTGATCTGAAATTCCGATTGATGAATCGGAGCACCGCGAGGCTCTCAAGGTGAGTCAGACCCCCCCCCTCTTTACCCCCCTCCCCCCTCCAAGGCAGCTGCACACAGCACCTCATCTCTCACTGCCACTCCCATGTACGTCCACACATGACATTTCATTTTCTCCTCCTTGTTGTGTGGTGGGGGGGGGGGGGGGGGGGGTGTTGGTTAACTTCAGGGGGGAATTTAGTAGATGAGAGAATGCAGCTGCATCACATCTGTAGAGTTGCAGCTGAAGTTATGGTGTATCTGCACACACACACACACACACACACACACACACACACACACACACACACACGAGGCCTTCGTGGTCTTAACGGACCGGACGGGCCGGAGCAGTCGGCGCTAAGTGTTGCATCAACAACGCCCACATTAACCAGAACCGACTGCTGAAAGCAAACGGTCCATACGAGCTGTCTGAGCCGCCACGTGGAGGATACGGTACCGGAAGAGGATCCAGCTCTCCCATCAGCTGTTCGTCCTCAGAACCACTGACTCCCGCTGGCTCTCATCACTCATTAAACACGGACTCTGTTACAAGGTGAATTCCACATGAACCGTAGGAACCCAGCTGAGCTCTGGAACCAGAACCAGAACCAGAACCAGGAGAGAGAACCGTTGCTGTCACGGTGACCAGCCAGCCAATTAAATGAAAATTGAAATTGGCTTTGAATGTGCTGAAACTCATTTCTGAGTGCGTGAGAAGTTGAGTCACACTCCCGATGCTTTTACACTCAAATTAACGATGAAGATCGTTGTGGTGTTTTGAGGATGAGGATGCTGCTGCCTCCCATTTCAGGGCCAATAGTGCCACCTAGTGTCCATCAGCCTGCAGTGAGGATAAAAAGAAAGGAGAGCAGGGAAAACAAAAAAAACTCTTTAAAAAGCCTTCCTATCGATTTAACATGGAAAATATCAGAATAGTTTTACTGCTTTAAATGTGATCAACAGTGTTGCCATGGTAACAGCATGAAAATCATTTCAATCTGGTGTGCTTGAGACAATAAAGAGGGACTTTCTGTTTCACCTTCAACAGACATTTGAGATAAGTGTTCCACCTGGTTCAGTTTTAAAATGTCCCTCCGGTTATTGTGAGGCGA
Organism: Brachyistius frenatus; assembly: GCF_029030835.1. Lineage (NCBI taxonomy): Eukaryota > Metazoa > Chordata > Actinopteri > Embiotocidae > Brachyistius > Brachyistius frenatus. The sequence continues at coordinate 71,359 of NW_027210603.1, forward strand.
TCTGAGAGGTGGTCGGACAGATTACCGTAAAAATAATTAAACTAAATCACGGTCCAACAACTCTTCGGCAGGACAACTTCCTCATCGACTAAAATGAAAACAAACGTACACCCGAGCACATCCTGGGACCTGCATACGTTTTTAGCTCCGCCCACACACACTAAAAATCACCTGCAGAGAACATAAGAACATAAATCTATTCACGAACATTACCACAACTATCCGTCTCTTATTTAAAAAAATTAATATTTCATTTATCCTTTTTCAGCACATTACAAATCATCATTTCAACCATCATGTCCCGTGTTTTATACACGTGTTGACATTAATAACAATTCCATTTACATTAAACAGCTTGGCTGAAATACTGCAGGGAAAAACACAAACTAATATTCATGAATAAATCTCAACATGAACAGTTCGACTTTCTGAGCTTCTGATTTCACTGGTTTGAATTATTATTCAGCCTTTTTTTACACTTGTGATGCGAAAACGAGCCGCTGATGAGACCGAGTGAGCAGAACAGCCAACATCCAGCGTAAATCAAGCTCCAGCTGGAGGAAGACCGGTAAACCTCTCAGGGGGAATTACTGCATCACGGTTCACAGCCCAGTTACACAAAAACAAGTTTCACTGTGAGAATTCCCGCTCAGCCAAAGTTCACCTCTTTTGTTGTTGGAGGTGATCAGAGAGAAAACAGTGAAAACAGCAAACGGGTGAAGTTAAAGCTTCAGTAATGAAGGAGCTGAACGAGAGTACAGATCCAACGCTGAGATCTGATCGCACCAACAGGTGCTTTAAGGTGCAGACAAGTCAAACAATCACACTTTTTTAACTGCATCATAGAACAAAGCTTTTACAGTGAAAAGGTGATTCAGCATGAAAAGTTTGGATCCCTAAAATATCAATCAACTTAGATCAGAGGTCTCCAGGCTTTTTTCCTCCTTTGAGAGCTACTTTATCAAATGGAATATATAATCTCATGTTTAGTAACATTTATTCACACAGCTGAGCGCCACCCAAACCAGCTGAATCAGCTTCTTGAATGTGTTTAATTGAAGGGATGAAGGGGTTTTCTGTTCCCTAAATGCCTCCTGCAGTGCAGACATCTCCTGGGTGTCCGAACTGGTTTAAAAAGTGTCAAATGAATCGTTCTAATATCAGATTTAACTAATAAAATCCAGAGTTTCCCTTCGATTGGGACCCGCTGAAAGAAACACGTTTCAGTATAAAGCTAGAATATGTCCGGACCCTGTGTGAAACTGGAGGGCTTTTAATCTGAAAAGTTGCGGTAATAAACTGACCTGCAGTGTAACATTGAAAAATACTGTGTTTATGTTATTGACCTCATTTGTGAGCAGCCGTTTGTTTCCAGCTCAGTGTGAGAGTCTCTGCTGTGTTTGTGTCCTCTGATCTCTGTGTGTCTCACTGTGGGCGGAGCTCCACCTCTGCTGTGTTTGTGTCCTCTGATCTCTGTGTGTCTCACTGTGGGCAGAGCTCCACCTCTGCTGTGTTTGTGTCCTCTGATCGCTGTGTGTCTCACTGTGGGCAGAGCTCCACCTCTGCTGTGTTTGTGTCCTCTGATCTCTGTGTGTCTCACTGTGGGCGGAGCTCCAACTCTGCTGTGTTTCTGTCCTCTGATCTCTGTGTGTCTCACTGTGGACGGAGCTCCACCTCTGCTGTGTTTGTGTCCTCTGATCTCTGTGTGTCTCACTGTGGGCGGAGCTCCACCTCTGCTGTGTTTGTGTCCTCTGATCTCTGTGTGTCTCACTGTGGACGGAGCTCCACCTCTGCTGTGTTTCTGTCCTCTGATCTCTGTGTGTCTCACTGTGGACGGAGCTCCACCTCTGCTGTGTTTGTGTCCTCTGATCTCTGTGTGTCTCACTGTGGACGGAGCTCCACCTCTGCTGTGTTTGTGTCCTCTGATCTCTGTGTGTCTCACTGTGGACGGAGCTCCACCTCTGCTGTGTTTGTGTCCTCTGATCTCTGTGTGTCTCACTGTGGGCGGAGCTCCACCTCTGCTGTGTTTGTGTCCTCTGATCTCTGTGTGTCTCACTGTGGACGGAGCTCCACCTCTGCTGTGTTTGTGTCCTCTGATCTCTGTGTGTCTCACTGTGGGCGGAGCTCCAGCTCTGCTGTGTTTGTGTCCTCTAATCTCTGTGTGTCTCACTGTGGGCGGAGCTCCAGCTCTGCTGTGTTTGTGTCCTCTAATCTCTGTGTGTCTCACTGTGGGCGGAGCTCCACCTCTGCTGCAAAAAATAAATGAATCATAGTGGTGAAATGGATCTCCAAATATACCCGGTAATATATATATTGTAAGTCCATGTGTGGGAAACTTTGCATGTTGTCCTGCTGTAACGTCTCCTTATGATCCAGACTCTCCATAAACTCCAGCACTGGCAGAAAAGTTTGGAAAACTCCTCAAAAGAGCCACGACTTTCCACCGACGTGACTCACCGTCTGCTGAAAGCCGTCACTTCTAAAACACCACAGAGAAACTGGTGGGTGGACGCAGAAATAGGAGAGCCGCCGCCCTGCCAGGGTGTCACGGTGTTTCTTCCACAGAGAGCTGAGTTAAGATCATCAGACTCAGACTGGAACAAACTCAAGTGTAAAATCAAATAAAAGAGAACAAGAATTTCATTCTTTTTGGTTTTTTAAATCAGGCAGCAGTAAAAAAAGTAATAAACGGTGCTACAGTGAAATGTGACCCCGCTGCTGGTCCTCGACAAACAGCCGGTCGAACAACGTTTCCTGTTGACAGCAAACACAAACTCGTGATGAACGGCAGTTTAGTGGAATGAAAGCAGGAAGCAGATCTGCAGCTGAGCGCGCGAGCCGTTTGCAGCAGATTGGTTCTGGTTCGCGAGGACAGACAACCTGCAGCGCCTTCACACATCTGCAGACATGTGAAGCGGCTGATTGGCATCTCGAAGTCGCAGGCAGACGAACGAGGCCGCAGCCGCCGATGAGGAAAACTAAATATCAACAGTGCAACGTGGCACTGAACAGCTGACCGGTTCCAGCCTTCAGCCTCGCTCGCTCCAACATGCTGGATGGAAACTGCTGCCACTGCACATTAGACTTTAACATCTTTACAAGACCTTCGGATGAGGCGGCCGATCAGAAGACTCGCGTTGCATAACTTAAAAAACAGATCCATTCACAGCTTTTACAGCAGAATGATAAGTTGATTTTCCAGAATTAATCAGTTAGCTCATGCACGGACATTTCTTCAGCGACCACTTTAGAAGTTGTTTTGTCATTTTAGTTGATTTTTGAGCAAAACATTTGCAGGTTGAAGCTTTTAAACAACCAGTTCATGACATGTATTTTGATTTTAGACTGTTTTTCTGGACAAAAGAAGGAATATAAAGACGCCACACAGTCAAGTTAAAAACTGAACAATTTATATCGCAAATAATCATCAGATAATTTAGTTGCAGACATTTTAGTTTTGTGTCTTTTTTGAAACACTGAGCTGCAAAAACGAGCTGATTGACGGAAAAAATTAATCATAAACTATTTAGACAGTTGATTCACTGTTTTGAATCATTTGTTTATGGAAAAATAAAGCGAAACATATTTGAGTTCAGCTTCTTTAAATTGATATTTTCCATCTCTGTATGAAAATAGTGTTGTTGTTTTTGGGTTTTGGACATTTTAGGGAAACTGGTTCATATTTTTGCACCATTTTAAAGAACAAACAGCTTTTAATCGCACAAATAAAGATCAGGTTGGTGGATAATCTTCAAACTGTCCAGACTTTGAACTAAAACCAGGAAAACGGACAAATCCCGCCGGTTTCAAGACTTAGAAGTGATTTTGAGACTTTCCTGTTGACTTCACAGCTTCTCTAAATAAAGGTCTGCAGAGTCAGAGACATCTTTTGAAACAGACTTTGATCTGAGAGCCTTCAGTGAGTTTCGTGATCAACTCGTATTTCATTTATACTCGTTTTAATTTGTTTTTAAGCTTGTTTCATAGATCGTCGGGTTGTTTGTTATTACAATGATGAAGATGATCATTTGCAGTGATCGTGCAGCAGCTTTTTAAACCTCCAGAGAACCAACTCGTGAGGGACCTTTGGGACTCCTGCCAGGTCAAACAACATCTTATCAGGACACAGAGGACACGTGGCTCCGCGGTTATGTCACGAGGTCAGGTGTAAACACGCGGGGTGACACACCTGCTTGGGGTCGTCGTAGAAGACCCCGATGGAGCTGAGCTTCGGCCCCAGGCTGCAGCTCTCCGTGTAGGCTGCCCCGCAGTCCTTGTACGACCCCTCCCGGAACTTATAGGCGATGGTGACGCTCCTGACGGGAGGCGGCCCGGTCTTAATGACCACGTCGGACAGGAGCCCCGAGTACACCAGCAGGCCCCCCACGGTGACCAGCAGGCACGCGAGCAGCGCGAGGATCAGCAGCACCAGGAACAAGTCGGACATCGTCCTCACGAGCGGAGAAATCAGTCGGAGCTTCGCGGTCCTCCTCCCGGGTCACACACGCCGACACCGCCGGTCCTGGAGCGGCCAACGGCGACACGGAGGTTGTGGCTGCGTTAGTGGTTGTGTGTCCGCCGGGACGTCGTTGTGTGTCCACCGGGACGTCGTCGTTGTGTGTCCACCGTTGTGTGTCCACCGGGACGTCGTCGTTGTGTGTCCACCGTTGTGTGTCCACCGTTGTGTGTCCACCGTTGTGTGTCCACCGTTGTGTGTCCACCGTTGTGTGTCCACCGTTGTGTGTCCACCGTTGTGTGTCCACCGTTGTGTGTCCACCGGGACGTCGTGAACCGAAGACAGACGCGCTCGTTCACGGTTTGTTGGCGGTGTTTCCCCAAACAGTGGAACACGCTTCCTGGAGAGACCATTCTCACAAACCTTGGGGGTGGCAGGAACTTGTCCTGTTTAAATGACGAGTCAGAATGTGTAAACTACTCTTGTCAAACAACAAACCTCCCTTTAAGACACTTCATGTATTAAAAGAAATCACTCTTATTATTCTTCGTAAGCTTTAGCTTCGGAAAAGAGAGTACACGTTACAAGGAAAGGTTCCCCCTTTTTTCTCCTCATAATGGTTCAACCCAATAGGTTGAGCAGAAAACGAACAAAAACACGGATTTCTGTTTGTTTTATGTCTCATTAAAACATATTTTAGATTCTCTGCACTGTGAGTTCTGGGCAGAGTTGATCTGAAGGCTGTTTTGTGCTTCTTTCAGAATTATGGGGTCAAAGATTGGCGTTTTTTTCTGATCATTGCAGTCTGATTACAAGTTTATCAAAACTACGGAACTCCATTAAGGACAAAATGCGGGGTGATTGGGGACCGAATGACGTAGGGCAAACTGGAAATGCTTAATAAAAATAAATAAATACATTTTAAGTTTAATGAAGTCCTCAGAATCTACAAAAATGGCGGGAAAAAACGTTTAAAATGATCTGCTGATAAAACTGTTAAAACTCTTTTACACTCCACAAAAAATCCGCTGCAAATTGAAATAGTTTTTTTTTTATAAAGAACTATTGTACAAATTCGTTTTTATCAATCGAACAAAAATCTTTTTAAAAGGAAGCAAGACAGATTTAAATGATGATGTCATCTGGAGACAAGTCTTCAAAATGGTTAATGGAAAAAAAATTACAAAACAGCAGCCGTTACTGAACCGTGAGGACATTTCATTTATCACCGTCTCTGATGTCAACAGATCACCTCCTCAAAGTGGCTCCTACAGTTTCTACGACACCATCGTCCTTGTTTCGCTTTGATTTATGGAGATGATGTGGTTTGGAAAGGTTGACCTGATCTGAACATTGTAATTATGTTTTATGGTGGATTTTTCCTTGAAAATAAAATGGGTCAACTCCTTAACTCCTCCTGGAGTCCTGGAGGAGACGGACTGGCTGCTGCCTTTAATTAGCCAGATTTAGGATTGAAGATTATGCAGAAAACCATGATTCTACTCCAAAAACGGTTGAAATCAGCCTTTTTTTTTTTTTATTGTGGTGTTATGTGAAATAATAACCAGAACTATTTTAATCCTAACGAGGATTTCATCTGTTAAATAAATAAAACATATTCTGCCGTATACTGAAATGAAGAAGGTAAAGTTTCTGACTCTAGAAAGCAGACTGGAGACTAAAAATACTGAATCTTGCAGCCTTGTTGTTGTGTTACACAACAAACTGAGCTCTGGGTCTGTAGAGGATGTCTGTGACTCCGAGCACATTTATGACAGAAATTATTATCAATAGAAGCCTTTTGAAAAAAACGCTCCAATCCATTCACCTCCTGGTTTCATTGGCTTTTTCCTTGAAATTCAGTGTTTTCACATCAGTTGTTATGAACAGATTATCATGCAGCGTGCTGCAGATTTGAGGAAAAAGTTTATTCCATTTTTTTTACTTTTGAGTCGAATTTGAGTCAAGTCCCGCCCCGGCATGTTCACCGAAAGTCTCAAGGATATTGTTTGCCCTCATTTGAAGTTTATGCTAATCACTGCTGTCCCTTTTTTCAGGGGATTTGTCAGGAACAAAGATGTCAGTGTTCAGTCAGTGTACTGCAGCGTTCTGTTCCCAGGCTCCACGAATTTCTGCTCTTTTGGAGATATATAAAAAATAAAAAGTCAGTGTTTATAAATACCACCAATCACACACTTTATTTCACTGGATTATATAATTTGGATCATTTTAAAACTGTAGTTATGAAACAACCAAGAAAGAAAAGACAAGCTGTGGTCTATGGAAAATATAGACACACAAGAATTAGAATAGACTTTTTTTTAATTATTGTTTCAGTATCAAAGCTGATTAACTTTATTATGTCTACAAAGAGAATTATCCTTTTGGTAATAATCTGAAATTAATTTTAAAAAAGTGCACAAAATATTTTTCTATTTGAATTTTTATTTTGAGACAAACAATGATAACACAAATAAAACAAAAATGTTTTTTTTTAGAATTGAACCTGCTGTGACAAACATGTTTTATATTTGACAGAAAAACAGAACCGTGGAAGAGCATACATATTGTTTTAATGTGCTTGCGGTGTTAAAACCGCAGATTAAGAATACTATAATTACATATTTGCATCGCCGAGCGTATACCTGCCCATCGCCAGCTGAGCTGCAGCGTTTCATAAATGTGGAAAGTGTTCACGTAAAAAAAAATACCTCAAAAACCTGACGAGGTGAACTGAAAATGAGGTTATAACCCAAAAGTTAAAAACAAAACAAGCAGTTTATTATTCAGTTGATAAGAAAGTGTCACTCCGAGTCATCTGTGATATCACCTGGATCCAGATCCTCTGTTCTGTGTGTCTTTTTAGTTTCCTCAGAGTCACTCTCCTGCAAGAAAACAGGAATATTTAATGCTCGCATAATAAAAAGCAACTTAAAAGGGGAAAACGCAGCGACTACATAACGCCGAGGCAACGTAACACTAATCAGCTTCAGACCTCCAGCAGTTATCTTATCAGACGGTTCCTAACAGACGAGGAGGGTTTGAACTCAGCCGCAGTGAAAGGAGTGAATGCTCGACTTATTCCTTCAAATAACACTTGTGTTGTTGTCCTCTTATCAGCTGCTGTTATTTGTCGACATACTTTTTTTCAATAAATTCCTATTTTCACTCTGATTTTGATTTTCCCTCAAAGATCCAAATTTCCTCCCATTTTATTTATTTTTTTCCTATAAAACAGAGTTCTCAATCCTTGTTTTCGTCTGAGAGTAACAAAATAAAAGTGTCCAAGAGGTCCTCATGTTTAGTAATATTTATTTACATAGCTGAGCTCCACCCAAACCAGCTGAATCAGCTTCTTTTAACTCCTATGTGGCCAAACTCGTCTGAAAAGTGTAAAATAAATCGTTCTAATATCAGATTTAACAAATAAAATCCAGTGTTTCCCTTCGATTGATTTTAGATTTTATGTTATTTAGTTTCCAGCTCAGTGTGAAAGTCTCTGCTGTTTGTGTCCTCTGATCTCTGTGTCTCACTGTGGGCGGAGCTCCACCTCTGCTGCACTGACAGGTGGAGGGAGCGAGGGGAGATCGTCCAAAATAAATGAAAAACACTGAAACTGATCCTCAACATGCCCAACTAAGTCTGTGTGGAAAAAAACTGCATATTGTTCAAACTTTCCGCGAGCCAATCAGAACCGGGTCGTTGGCTACGTGTCGGAAACTTCTGCTTTAAATCACCGTCAATAATAGATTCTAATTTGTGATAAATAAAAAACGTAAAATGTCTCGGCATCGACCAAATTCACATTTTAGAGTTGCCTCTTTCTAGAAACGACAGGTACCTCATCTTCTGACTGTTCCTGTGATCGTTGCTGCTCTTCCTTCTCCTCCTCATCATCATCATCATCACTTCCTTGTGACCTCTGAGACAGAATCTCTTCCCCCTGCGGGAAACAGAGCAGCGCTGCTTTAAGTCTTTAGGTTCCCGCCTTTAAATGAGACATGAGACGAGTGTCGGCGGTGACGTCACCTTCAGGTTGCGGTTCTTCAGGTTTCCCATCCAGAAGGCCTCCTGACAGTTGTTGAGCGTCAGCATGGCCTTCACTCGGTACACAAACAGCTCCAGGCTCTTCTTCAGGGCCGGCACGTGATTGGTCAAGCTGGTGTCCTGGTTCATCTGAGCATCAACACATCATGAATACTCAGTTACAGACGTCCCGGAGACTCTGAGTGTCTGTTCTCTAATTTAAAAGCAATATTTAGTTCCTCCTGATGAACATTTAGCATCAGTCCATGTAAACATCACAGAGAGGATCCGTCGTTACCTTTGAATGTCCACACATGTGATGGAGCTGCCGGGTGCTGAGCTGGAAGGTCTTCAGCAAACTCTGGACGTCCTCCTTAAAAACACACACACACACACACACTTCTTAATTTAACACAACAACGCCCGTGTTTCACCGTAAACCCACGTTTGAGTGACAAAGAGGCTGAAATCTTCCACTTAAAGGTTATATATTATCGTATTTATACATGTTGTATATTCTTAAGAAGATATTTTAAAACCATGTAAATATAGTTTAACATCTCCTCTTTGCAGCTTTACCAACATCAAGCTTTAAGGTGCATCAATATCAACCATGCTTTCTTCTGATTGGTTGAATCGGTCTAATAAAAGGAGGAAATCTGAATTTATACAACATAGGACCTTTAAATATAGATAAACTAGAAAATCTATATACAAGAACAGATATTTCTGAATACTTTTGTACCTCAAAACATTTTGTTTTGATACAATCTTTTCTGCAGGTTAGAGTTTCTATATAAAAATCGATGTGTTTAAATAAATAAAAGCATAAATAAAACAGATTATATAGATTCGATTATTATCACAGTATTTAATGGGTGGGCTGTTAATTGCTTTTTGCTTATATTAGATCACTAAATGAAGTACAGTGTTCTGCAGTAATGATGAAACTCTGATCATGAATCATTCTGTAAACTGAGAAGAAACAAAACAAAGTATTTGAAATGAAAAAGGGACTTTAAAGAGACTTTTATTTGATGTCTACCTTGTGTCTTTTGAAACTGTAGTCCAGCAGCGGCATCCCCAACTTCAGGAAGGACTCCAGGAAAAGACGTCCGTACTGCAAAACACACACATCACGATCAGTTCATAGAAAGTCGCAGCAGTTCAAATCTTTTATTCTGCAGAGATCCGACTCACCTTCAGGCACGCGATGACGACCGGCCGAGAATCAAACACCTGCAAGAACACGGGAGGATGAAACCAAGCACAACTTACAGGAAGATGAGGTTTGAACATGTAGGGTGACCGGTGACATCACATCAGGTGACGTCATCAGTTTACCTTGACGAGGTTGACCAGGATGTGAAAATCTCTGACAGCCAGGTTCCACGTCAGCAGTTTGTCACTCTGAACCTAGAAGGAGGAAGCAGATTTACACAGATGTGAACCGCCCAGAGAGGCTTTTCACGTCCTGAAATACACTCCCGGTTTAATGAATGAATTATTAATCTACAGTACACACAGGAGGCCGTCATGTGGAGTGCGACACCTAGTGGCTGACCTCCATGTTGTCACTGAATCTGCCGACAGGAATCTTGCGGATGGCTTTCTCCAGCTCGGCCATCAACACCTTGTAGAACACCAGGAACGTCGGCCTGAAGACAAACACACATTAAACAGATGAATAATGATAATAATAATTATATGGATGAATCTAACTGTTTATCTGAATGTGCCGTTGTTCCTGACAAACCTTCCGTTTCCCTCTGAGGTCATGTGACAGGTGCGGTGAGGTGAGGTGAGGATCTACCTGCTGAGAGTCGGCCAGCTGGACGAGCTCTTGTCTTTGGCTGTGTTGAGGAGTTCAGAGATTCCTTCTTCTGAGATTTCCTCCACCGCCTTCAGGACGTCGTCGACATGCTCAAGGTAGATGCTGCGGAGACACACAGATATCATCATCATCATCATCATCGTCATCATCATACATGATAATACATAGTTTAATAATAAGTGTTTGCACTGCAGATACAAACATAGACACACACAGTATAATCCAATAAGATTTGATGCTACTGACCATCACGTTGTTTATTCTACAAACCAATTTAAATCCTGATCTTTGATTAATTACCACCATTGTCTCAAAGTGATGAATATACACAAGCTTAACCATATTAATATTAACAATATTGTGATTTTGAGTGATAATATTGATATTTAGAAGTATATAAAAAAAAAAACATGTCGGCTAATGTTTTCTTACATTAACACATTAAAACATTTTTGGATAAAGATCCTTTAAAATAGGCGGTTGTAAAGTCAAATTTACACAGTGTGAATTTACACTTTGTTTCATTTAAATGACCAAATTCTGATTGTTTTGTTGCACACAAACTAACGTCAGCATGATTTCTGAATTACTTTAAACTTATCGTTTCATTTAGCGTTCCCTTTTTGTCGCCTACTTGCCGACACGCTGCTGTACATGTTATAAAACCAGAGTCAGACTCTAACACACGTGTTTTATTGCTTTCCACTGATGCTATATTTGTCCTTTACGTTCTTGAGGGACATTTTTCCTGCAGATTCACCTCAGCAGAGTGTGAAGAGCTTCGTTGAATTTGCTTCCTCGTTCCCTCTCTCCAACGGCGGTCACCCACTGCTGACTCAGGAAACGCCGCGCAAGAGAAGCTAAGACAGAAACAGAAACAACAACCAGCTGATCATCATGTTGCTCTGTTGGATGGTGGATGAGTAAAATTCAAATGAAGTGCCATCATCAGGCTGACCTGTGTGGTCCCTGAAGGCAGCAGCGTCTCCTCCTCTCTCGGCCACCGTGGACAGCAGCTGGGAGAGACTCAGAGCGGCGCTGAGACTCGGCATCGAGCTGCTGAGGTTCATCAGGTACTCAAAACTGTGTCTGAAAAACACAAAACACAAATACATTTATTCTGTCGTCACACAGAAGAAAACGTAAAACAATCTCAGCACACAGAGAATATTCTGACACGACGCGTTTTAATATAAAAGTGTGTTATTGGTTCGAGTTTCTCTTTTTTAAAGAACTGTGCTCTTATTTTGTTGTTTTGAGGCAGTCGAGTCATCAAAGATAAATTATTATTATTAAAGGATTTTAAAATCCTTTTACTGATTTTTAAACCTCATAAAAGTTTGGTTCATCTTATTTATCAGATTTGCTTTTATTGTATTTCATGTCTTCTGCTACTTTCCTTTTAATTACACCCAGAGTGAAAACTATTTGATTTGATTTTATTATTAATACATTTTAATTGGTTATATTAGGTGGCATAACAGTATACTTTATTTTAGTATTCTAGTTAAGTCTAATTTTTACCTCTATGAGTTCTCCCCGATTTCACCCCATTCTCTATAATGTAGTTATTTCCTGCGGCTCTGTGTCTATGAACAGTGCTGCACAAATAAAGTCTGATTGATAAATTGATTGCTTAATTAAAATGTTAGAATATTAAATTAAATCCTAAACACTCACTTCACCAGCTGCTCCAGATTCAACTCAGCTCCTCCTTCTTTCAGTCGTCCCGCTAAAATTCCCAGAGCCTTCTTCAGTAAACTCCTCTGTCCCGGCTGACTGAACCCAGACCTGGTAAAAACACACACACACACACACACACACACACACACACACACACACACACATCTAAATATATATATATATATTGTGTAGAAACTAGAGAGCCAGCTGGTCCCGGGGCTCCTCACCAGCTGAAGGTGGTGTTGAGGACCTGCAGCAGCAGCTGGTAGCTCGATGACATCAGCTGGTGCTCCTGAACATCTGTGGCCGGTCCGTCCACGACGCCGTTGTTCTCCAACAGAAGAGTCTGGGAACGCACAAACGCATTAGAAGGAACTTTTTACGGACTCTCAAAAAGTCCAGTAAGTTTCTAAGTTATTACCTGGAAGTGGTTGTGGCAGTTCTCCAGGTGAGAGCAGAGGGCGGGCAGCAGCTGCACCGAGCAGGAGGCCACGTCTTTGGGGCTCCTCTGTTGAAGGTGGGAGAAGCCGATGCTTTTATCGGCTCTTCCCTGCACAAAAAACATACTTCACTGAGTTATTAATACACTTTTACACAGTTGAAACTCACAACTTCACAACATCGAAAAATAGAAAATCATCAGGTCTTGATTTACTCGCCTCCATCTGAATAAGTGATATCAAACTAAAATGTTTCAAAGAGCTGCAGATTGTTCCACTAAACTCCCTCTGCATGCATTTGGTTGTATTTTGCACCTTGAGGAAAGGAGCTCTCTTAGCAGGAGCAGCGGTGAGTCGAAACTCCAGTTTGCGAAGCATGTCCTCCAGCAGGAAGACGAGCTGAGCCGGGCCCAGCAGAACCTCCTCCCGCACCTCAGTGATGGAAAAACATATCACGGTCACGTACGAGGGGCGGACGGGGACATTAAAACAACCCAAATGAAACGGTTGAGTCGAGCTCTCTTTGATCAGATAGGAACTTTGGTTTCTTACGTTGGTGTGCTCCTCAGAGTCCAGCAGCGAGCGTGACATCAACCCGCACTGCAGGACACTCAGCACCTCCATGTCCAGCTCCCTGAAGAAGTGCCTGTAGGACCCCAGACTGGCCCCCGGCCGGCTCTCCTTCTCCTTCTCCGGCGGCTCCTTCAGCACAAACAGAATCACGCTGTTCTCTCTAGTTTGTGGAAGTATTCAAAGCAGCATCAGGTGGGAGGAGGACGTTCACCTGCTGAGCCTCATCTGCTTCAGTGGCCTCCTCCTGCTGAGAGCTGTTTTCTGAGGAGGTCCTGCCGGGAGCTTTCCTCTTCTTTCCTGCTCCGTCTAAACAACACGTGGAGGTTCAGAACAAATACAAGAATAAAAAATCATTTACACTTTCTAACCTGCCCAACATACCGTGCATTCAGGCAGCTGGGAAACGGGAACATCCTACTTTACCACACCGGAGCTTCACATGAATTGGACACTACATTTTGAGGAACTGCTGTCAGACAGCTCACATGAGACCGGCTAAACAACTGCAGCCGTTTCACCTTATTTTTAGACACGTTATCCTTTCAACACAAACGCTGCCGTGTCAGCTGACGTCAAACCAACTTCTCTGAGCTCTCATTAGTTTTACAGGCGTTCAGGTGTGTTTTTTTTTCCACCAGGAAGTTGAAACTAAGAGAGTAAAACATCACCTTTCTTTGCCTTATTCACCGTAGCAGCAAGAATGATCGCGTCTGAGCTTTCTCCATCAAAGTTGGAAGCAGGAGGAACGTAGCCGGGTGTTCCTGAAAACACACGTTGAACTCAGCGGATCTGAAACTCTGCAGCTCGATGGAAAGATTTACAGAAAAAGAGGCGGACCTGCCAGAGCTCGTTCCAGCAGAGTCTGAAGGGAGGTGATGTTCTGCAGGCGCGACATCACCTTCATCTTCATCCACGTCTCTTTCTGACCACAGAACGCGTTTATGACCTGTGAAATAAAAACACACACAGCTTCAGTCACAGATCGCTCCACATCAGAGAGGAAAACTTTAACGACGTGTGTTTACCTCTCTGAACCAGTTGATGGTGTGAAAGAGCAGCGAACACAGGAAGTCCCTCTCAGCCTTGGACAGGCTCTCCACCTTCTCCACCACGTCCATGTCAGTGAGGATCAGAGGGCAGCCTACACACACACACACACACACACACACACACACACACACACACACACACACACACACACACACACACACACACACACACACACACACACACACACACGTTCAGGATGGCCACAAACTGCTTTTTACAGAAGAGGTTCATGACTTCTGCTTCCTCACCCACGAGCCCGTCGATCTCCTCCAGGTCGCCCTGATGCTGCTTCTCCTCACAGAGACGCAGGAGGCGGAAAAATGGAGACAAACACAGAGGAGACACTCGTCTGCTCCGAACAACAGACAGGAGACGGATCAGAGATTTCATTTCACCACATCATCCAGTACAACACATCGCTGGTTAGATATCTGGAGGTGGTGGAGGAGGCTGACTGACCTCTGAGCCTTCCTGCTTTGACTCTGCTGCTCTCCTTTGTTCTGGGTTTCCTGGTTCAGCAGCGGCAGCAGGTTGATGGCGATGCACGCCTGAGTCTCGCCCTCATCCAGGTTGTACATCACACGGGCCGGGAAGAGGAAGGAGCTGAGACGAATAGGCAGGAAGATCAGTGAGTCCTATTATAGCATATTAAAAAGCCTTGTAAATAACTTGTAAATGCTGCTACTCACCCCGTTATTTCTGGATCCACGTCCACCACAAAGTCATCCTGGAAGTCGTTCAGGACGCTCCTCCCGATCATTTCCTGTCGGTAGATAACAAGACGTTCACTCATGGTTTCATCTTAGAAAGGTAAAAGCATGTCAACAGTGATGTTTACGGTGCATTTATATTTTAAAATGTCATAAATGAAGAAATAAAAGCTCCATTAATGAGACCCACCTGCACCTGCGGGTCCAGAGTGGAGTTTAAAACCAGGTTGGCCATCTCGTCGTAGTACAGAGCTGCAGCCTCGGCGGAGCTTTCACTGCTCGACTTCACCAGCTCCAACAGGGCCGTCACCTGCAAGCAGCCACAAATACACACAATACACAACACATGTTTTGGTCTGTTGTTGATGCTCTTGTGAAAACCAAATTCCCTCAGGGGCAATAAAGGCCTTCATTCAGTAAATATTGTTAGCAAAAAATAATAATATTAAGCGAGATGGTAAAAATAGAAAGAAGTGAACTGAAGTTTAAACAAAACAAAATAAATTCTTGGAATCAGAATTTTAGTCCAAAAGTTTTTGACTGTTTTCTAATAAAACACTGAAACTATAACTGAAGTATAAAAGTAATAAAAGAAGTAAAAAAGACAATATTGTCCACCTGTGCAGACAGTAAAAGGACCAATCAGAGACCAGCTCACCCGTTTGAACTCACTATTAAACACAGATTGAAGCCAGAGGGAAGGTGACCTTGAAATGAATATAAATATGTACGTATGTCTGATTCTCACCTGTCTGAGAGTCTCCTGGGACAACGAGCCGCTCTGGGACTCCCTCACGTTGGGCCTGAGACAGGGGACAGACGGTGTGATGAAGACACACAGAGATGAAACGAAGTGTGTGAGGAACAAACACTCACACACTCACACACTCACCTCAAGGCTCCCATGCTGCTGACGATCATCACGGCACCGATGATGCCGATGCGTTTGTACTTGGGGACGGTGCTGGACAGCTGTTTACGGATCACGATGTGCATGTCGTCCTAAGGGAGGAGACAGACGAGGATGAGGAAGATGAGGACGAGGACGAGGACGAGGCAGGAAAGTCAAACTCTGTAATCCCTTCATCTACTGCACGAGTCTCCGGAGAACGACGCTGTCAACGCGATGGATTAACGAGTGGACGATCTCCCCTCGCTCCCTCCACCCGTGTCTGCTCCGCACCCAGCAGAGGTGGAGCTCCGCCCACAGTGAGACACACAGAGATCAGAGGACAGAAACACAGCAGAGGTGGTTCTTAAATGTGTGACCGTGCACCTGGATGTGAGATCCTTGCTGCTGCTGACCGAAGGCCAGTCTGCTCAGGAGGTGGAAGAGTCTTCGGATCTGCGGGGGTGTCAGGTTGTCCATGTAGTCCAAGATTCCCTGAGTCAAACATCGATCGGTTAAAAACAAACCGAACACAACAGGAAATCAATGGACCATCGTGAGGAGCCGTCGGCTCCTTCCCAGATGTTCATGTTTCATCAGTACCTTGACAAAAACAGCATACAGGGACATCTCCGAGGGTTTCTCAGCCACCAGCCCGCAGAGCAGCTCCAGAGCCATGTCCACCTCCCCCCCCACCCCGCTGCACACGTGGGTCACCAGAGAGCCCACCACCTCCTGTAACACCAGGTGGACTTCAAATAACACAGAGGCCTTTACAATAAAAACACACACACCTGTATGTTCGAGATGAATCCCACCTGATGGCAGTACGAGTCAAACGCCGTGAACGCGTGTCGGTACATGTGCCCACCGAAAGGCCCCACGCAGGGGTCGGGGGAGCGCAGCAGGCCCTGAGCCAGAGCCTGGATGGAGGGGAAGAACCCGCGCATGACCTGCAGTGACAAAAAACATCTATCAGATACAATCAGATTACTGCTGTTATATTGAAGCCTGCAGGTTGGCGTCCCACCTGAGCGTAGTCCCGGAAGGTTTTGTGCAGCAGAGCCTCCTGGATCAGTCCGCTCCTCACTTTGACCTTCAGCACCCTCTCCGCCCCCCGCCGGCTCTGGTTAGCGTTGGTGGAGTGAAGGATGAACAGCACCAGCAGATCTATCACCTGACGGGGAAAACACAGAACTCATACATAAAGTCATAGTTACATCATTATTAAGCAAAATGTGGGAACAAATTAATTAAAATATATAAATTAATTAATTAAAATATTGGAACACATTAATCAAAATATGGGAATGAATTCATTATAATATATGAACAAAGTAATCAAAAAATTGGAACAAATTAATTAAAATATGGGGCCAAATCTATTAAAATTCCTATCATAATATTCTCAAATTTATTTTCCACAAGTTTCTAAACTATAACTACGAGTGTGGGAACCTCAGCCTCCTTAGAAACTCACTTTATGGTCCTCCACGTCGTCCACAGACTCGACTGCCTGATAATAAAATGCAGTAAAAGGTAAATCAGCAACAAAGAAAAGGAGGCGACTTTTTATGAGAGACAGGAAACGATTGAGTTCCTTTAATCCACGAGGCCGGTCGTATCTCGTTCGTACCTTGAGCCAGGCCTCAGAAATGGTCTTCTGGAAGCGAACCGCTGACTTGATGCAGTCCAGAACCAACACAATGCTGTCCTGGCTGCTGCCGGCTGACGAGGTGGAAGTGGACCTGTTCCAGAACCACATTCATTAAGATCAAACATCCAGAACCTGCTTTATTAGCGGATCGGTGCTGTCGGTGTGCCGTCTTACGCTGCTGCTCCTTTACTCTTCATCCTCTGAGAGGCCTGCAGTGCAGCAGGAACAACACACTGCTCCAGCTCCAGCTTTTTACGAAGACTACACATCACCTGGAACGCACAAACACCAAGCATACGTAGTGATTATTAAATAAATTATAAGATATCAAAAGAATCGGTACAATCGCTGTATCATGATTGGAAATGCTCCGACCTCACAGGCGTCGGCGGCGGAGACGGAGTGCAGAATGAACTTGACCACGACAGGCAGATCCTCCAGTTGAACAGCAGCCAACGTGGCCATCACGGCTCCTCGGACCTGAGACAGCAGACAGGAACAGGTTACGTACAACAGTGTGTGTGTGTGTGTGTGTGTGTGTGTGTGTGTGTGTGTGTGTGTGTGTGTGTGTGTGTGTGTGTGTGTGTGTGTGTGTGTGTGTGTGTGTGTGTGTGTGTGTGTGTGTGTGTGTGTGTGTGTGTGTGTGTGTGTGTGTGTGTGTCCTACCTCTGTCAGTAATGAGGAGCTGAGGTTCAGACTGGAGAGGGCGTCCAGGACGGGGACGGTCAGCTGAGTGTTTTCCTGAAGTAACGAGCTGCAGACATGGAAAAAAACTTTAAAAGGTGCAATATGAATATTTAAATTCAATGACAATTATCAAAAGAATGTGAATAACAAAAAACGGTTTATGTTGAAGACATCTTTGTATTGTGTTGCACAGACATCTACAGAAGTTAGCGTGCTAACCAGCTAGCCCTGGCTTGTAATACCACCCTGCACCTCCAGACGCGATAGTGAGTCACTGTAGCGTCCTGTCTGCTCTCCGTCCAGCATGAGAGGAAGAAGACGTTTTTTTAACCACCGACTGGATATTAAAGGTTCGTAGCTTCAGGTCTGTAAAATGGTTCAGATCCAGAAGTGTCTTCAGCTGCAATACCAGCGAGTGCCACTAGAGGTCGGCTCCAAAAAGCCTCCGGCTCCATAGACTCCCATTCAACTTCTCTCATCAAATCCAAAGTGAATAAAATGTGTCCATCAGTTATCTCGGTGTTGTTAGCTAAAGTCACTCCTTCTTCTTAGTTTTCTGGAGGTCCATCTGAAAATAATCCCTCATTCATTAGAAAAGAAGATTCAAGAAGACCTGTTTTTGGGGGCGTGTCTGTTTGATTGACAGGCCTGTGGTGCAGTCAGGTTACAGCTATCGGTGGGCGGGACGTAGTATCGTCAGGTTTCCGATCAGATCGGTCAGATCCACCGCTGGCTCCTCCCCCAGCTCGTCCAAATATGGTCACTTCCTGCTCCGAACGCTCCGAACTAGCAAAGATGGTGACGGACAGAATCTGAACTGGAGGATTCATAACGGCCGTGGCTCACTATCGCCTCCTAATGTACAAAGTGGTACTACAAGACAGGACTTAAATCTTACATATCGCACTTTTAAAACCAGAGCTGGAGTTTTACTGGAGGTTTACTGAAGATTTACTGTCCGTACTTGAGCTCTCTGGCTATTTCGTTGTGCTGTGAGTCCTCCAGTATCTCTGGCAGGCTGGTGATGATGTCACGCTGAACCTCCACCGGAGCTACAGACACCAGCTCCATGAGCTTCACTGCCAGCTCCTGCAGGAAGGAGCAGACATCAACAAAGTGATGAGTGGTGCGTGATTACATGACAACGGGAACACGTCAGCAAACACAAACACCTTTAATCACCTAGAAAAACCTGCCATCACAGAAAATGATCACCTTGGAGTCAACAACTCTGTCCAACCATTTGAGCTGGTTGATGATCATGCGTGGGATGTGGAGTCCTGCGTCACCGACACTGTGAGGGACAGAAGACGTCCACATTTAGACAAACACTCAAAGAAGACTTGTGGAATAAAGAGTTTAAAAGCTGTAAAAACAAACTGACCCATCAAGCATGAATTCAGGGAGTTTCTCCAGCAAAGTGTTGATGATCAAAGTCTGCAGGAGAGAGAGGTGGAAGAGAAGGAGGAGGAGGAGGAGGAGGAGGAGGAGGAGGAGGAGAAGGAGGAGGAGGAGGATTTCTATCTCAGCAGAAAGTGGAGTTTGTTATTTCAGTCCCTCCAGGATTGTTTTGATAAAAAATATTAAATTTTGCAGCAGATTTTCACAAAAATTATAATTTAAATTTTAAGTTTGAGTTTGAGTTTTAAGTGAGTTTTAGATGATGTTTGAATCACATTCATTCAACACTAAAACAAAGTTCAAAACTTGCAAGCTGCTGAAAATATTGTGGAGATTTCTGGTATTTGTGTTAATTGTTGTGATTTCCTGGAGGAACTGATATTTTTGTGTGTGTGACATCCGTGTGAAGTCGTACCTGCAGCATCTCGATGCCCAACAACAAACGCATCAGGCTTTCCTGGAAGGAGCTGAAAGAGCTGCAGAACAGAGGAAACGTGTTACGGCAGCCTGAACTCAGCCGGCTGCTCCCTCCGTTAGTTAAAGAGAATCACCTGCCGTCTCCGACCGACGCCTGCGGGACACACGGAAGGAGGCAGTTCCTGAAGCGCTCGGCGTTCTCGATGTACGACTCCAATCCGCCGATGAACTCCTGAATGATCTGAACGGCGAAAAGAACGCAGCTCAGCGATGAGCGCTCGTACATATGTGATGTGTTTCCGTGGCGAGTCGAGGGTTGTCGTTGGGTTTCTACTCACGGCGGGGAACCGGGGACTCTTCTGCAGCTGCTTCTGGATCCGCTTCTGGAAAACGACTTGATCGACCGCTGGAGGAAGAGACGACGCGGTGAACGTCGGATCTCGTTTACACTATTTAAACCGTGGGCGGGCGTGTTTACCGATCTCATTGGACGAGCTGCCGCGTTTCAACGTGACGCCCGCCTCCCTCAGGAAGACGCCGAACACGCTCTCGTTCGTCTCCTCGGCAACGGCGTCCTTCGGCTGGCGGCCGGCGCTGCGACTCTTCTTCGCCTCTACAGGAAATAAACCGCCAATAAAAACAATCTGGAAAAAAATCTGCGAGGTTTCTGATGCAGGAAACCCGTCATCAATAATGAACTGTTGCAGGTTTTCCCTCCGTTATGACACACAAGTGTTTCTTCACCACTAAAGCTTCACTATTAACTTTATTTGACCAAAGTTTGATCATTAAATCTCATCATATTTTTAGTGGACAGCTTTTTCTACCTTGTTTTATTGCTACGTCTCAGACTTCATGTTATTTTTACCGTATTTCTTTTATTTGTTTTTTGGTTGTGCCTCAGGTCGTTGCTTTACTTTATAAAAATCATTGTGTAACTGGATTTAATAAAGTGATTTAATGGCTTTAATTTAATGGTGTGTGAAGCACTTTGTATTGCAAGTTTAGAAAAGTGACGTACAAATAAAGATTAACATTATATGATTATTAACTATCATTCTTGTGGCTGACACCACATTTTTAAATACATATTGTAATGATGACAGTCTACAGTGAAGTGAAAATGCAGTTTGTATTCTGATGAGTGACACCTGCAGAGGCACGCGCGTCCTCCAGAAACCAGGTTAAATTAAACATGAACTTCTCTTTTAGCAGGTTAATATCAGCTTCACGCTCCACAGGAAGGACCTGGTCGTTGTCGTGATGAACTGTTGGGAGGCCTCGTCCAACTTACTGCTGTTTGTTGAGGCTCCTCCTCCTTTGTCCGCAGAGCGTCGCTTTGTGCGCATCATCATCTGGGGACGGCGAGAGCGGAGTTAGAGGGTAACAAACAAGCTAACAAACAAGCTAACCGCCTGAGAACGTCACAGCGAACCGCTGGACGTCGTTCAACAACCGCAACGCGACCACGACGTCCTTCCGGTGCGCAGCGTCGAGTCGAAGGGTTGTTGTTGTGTGACAGAAACATCCAGAGACAGAAGTGACACGTACTTTACGTTTGGTGGATCCGCAGACGACCGGAGTTACAAAACAAACTTTCGCGCCAATGTGCTTTGCCGCGTCATCACCTGACGTCACTCGTACGGGATCCTGAACCCCAGAAACAAACGTCTTCACAAACCGGAGAGCTTTTTAAATCAATCCACTACAAATATGATTCATAAGTCCGGTCGAACTTATTTCGACTGAACTGCGTCTCGTTGAAAGTTCCAGTCAACGTCACGTTCACCACGTTAAACGGCTCGAAGTTCCCGGCAAAAGGCGGCGTTTGTTTTAGTAAACCGTTTTGCCGTTGACAGGCGGGGTTTAGGACTGTCCACTTGTGAGTGAGCGAAGAGGTCATCCGGGACACGCCGTGCTGGTAAACGTGCGATACCTGCGCAGCTTCATCGAAGAGTAATCTGATCAAGATGCTTCACTCCTGCCCGCCTCGCTCCGTTTTTTAACATCAACCCTCTAACGTCTCGATCTACGAGTATAACGATATGGTTTAAATAATTAAAGGAGTACAACAGCAGTTTTACAGCTAAACGAGTGACATAAACAAAACAGGGACCACCGTTCCTCTTAGATATCTTTATTACTACAATATGAGCGCTCAATAGTTCAAAAACAAAAACGGTATTAGTGCGTTTCTTGACTATTATTGTGTTTAACACGCAAAGAAGCCCCCCCCCCAAAAAAAAAATCAAACATCAAATCAAAAGTCACATCAAAGTACATTTACTCAAATACTGTATGCTACTTAAGTACAAATTACATGTATTTTGTACTTTACTTGGGTATTTCCATGTCATGCAACTTCATACTTCAACTCAACTGAATCTCAGAAGCAAATCTTTGACTTTTTACTCCACAGCTTTAGATTAAAAAATTTAAAAATTAAACAAACACTTGGATTCACTGGAAAATGTTTTTCTGAGCCTCTGCCTCATTTTTCAGACCCGGAAGCTACGACCGATAGTGGCATGGAGTGAACCATCCCTCACAGTGAATACAGGATCTTTGACAGTATAAAAATTCTCCAAGGAGCCGCGGAGGTCAGCTGGAGACTGAAGCGGGACAGGTGAGCTCTTCACGAGGGAAACGGGCAGCGGAAGAATGGCTAAAAAGTTCTACGAGTTCACGAGCAAGCTGCTCTCAGGGGAACCCTTCAAGTTCTCCTCCCTGCAGGGGAAAGTGGTCCTCATCGAGAATGTGGCGTCTCTCTGAGGGACGACCACCAGGGATTACACCCAGATGAACGAGCTCCACGAGCGCTACGGCGCCCAGGGGCTCGTGATCCTGGGGGTGCCCTGCAACCAGTTCGGCCATCAGGTGAGGAGGACATTTTTACCCGTTTAAAATAAAATGTAACGTGCTGCTTTTATTTCTTTACGTTTGTTTCCTGCCTGCCGTGAGCTGCGAGGAAAGAGGAAGTCGGTGTTGAGTCAGAGGGTTGCACCCAACAAGACAGGTTTAGGACATACTCAGAAATATTCCACCAGGTCACATTAAGCCAGTTAATAGTTGTTATTAATGGTAGAGCTGCGACAATTAGTCGATTCATCAATAAGTTGATTGACATGCAATTATTTGCAGACTATTTTCATAATCCATTCATTGTTTTGAGTCATGAAAAAAAAATTTGATTCCTGCTTTTTAAACGTGAACATTTCCTGCTTCCTTGATAAGGAACTCAACCCTTTTTCTTTCTTTTTTTTGGACTGTTGATCGACAAAAGATATTTTAGGCTGCGCCTCAGATTTTGGAAAACATTGTTGGATATTTTACATGATTTTTCTGACACTTCAAAGACCAAACAGCTCATTGATTAATCGAGAAAATAATAAACCGATGAATCGATAATGAAAACAATCTGAACCTGAAGGCTTCTTGTTGAGAAGCAGAAAGTCAAACAACCCGTGAAGTGAATGAATAAGTGATGTCGTGATGACCCGTGCAGGAGAACTGCAAGAACGAGGAGATCCTGGTGTCCCTGAAGTACCTCCGTCCCGGAAACGGCTTCCAGCCCAAATTCCAGCTCATGGAGAAGGTGGACGTGAACGGGAAGGACGCGCACCCGCTGTTCGCCTTCCTGCGGGGGGAGCTGCCGTCCCCCAGCGACGAGCCGAGCGCCCTGATGGACGACCCCAAGCTGATCACGTGGAGCCCGGTGAGCAGGAACGACGTGGCCTGGAACTTCGAGAAGTTCCTGGTCGGGCCGGACGGAAAGCCGTTCAGGCGCTACAGCCGCAGGTTCCTCACCAGCGACATCGAGGGGGACATCAAGAAGCTGCTCGGCCGGGCCAACTAACGCCGGCCGCCGCGTGTCCCTCCACAGCTCCCGTAGACTCCTCTCGCTCTCCACCTGCGCTCACCTGCACGCGGCGGCGGCGTTTCTGCTCTCACTGTATGAAGGAACCCTCTGAAACTGCTGAGGAGGGTTTCTGATGGAGCGTGACAGGCAGAAGTGATCAGCTGCCTCGGGTGCACGTGAAGCACAGCTGCAGTGTGACGTATTAAACATTTATTTTCAATAAATTGGTCTCAATGAACGACGCTTTGGTTTTGATTATTGACCTCAAACACAACTTCTTTGTAATTTAGCTCCACGATGAGGTTAATATTCAACTTCCTGTCTGTCCTGTTTGAATTTATTCTTCTAAAAGAGGATGAAACATTAACCGAGTGAGTCGGTGCTGCTGAAGGTGTAATTCAGGTAATTCAGCATCACCTGCTCATTTCATAATCCGGGAATGACAAGGAGTTGCGCAAGAGTTTGCACTGGGTCACGTCCTCACTGTGATCATGGCGCAGCAAGAAAATTAAAAAAACTTGTTGAGGCTTCCAGTCTTTATTGTACTTTGAACTCAAATATTTCTCAGTTAAAAACAAACAAAAAAAAACCCTGTAAATATTGGCAATAAGATAAATATGACGACAAGAATTTATACACCTATTTAAAATAGTTGTGAGTATTTACATCTCTTCAGTTACTGTTGAATTGCTCTCGTGATTTTATTTTATTTTTTCTGGCGGAGAAGAAATGATTTCTGGCATTTGGCAGCTGTTTACAACTAAATACGAAGCGTTACAGATATGATGTAAAGCTTTTCTAGTCGTCGGGATTATATTCAGTTCTGATAGTGACGGCAGGACGAGGCACCTGGAGGCCCCGAGCTTTAACATGCCACGATGCAACAGGCTGCAGGATTCAAAGCCACAGCACACGACTTGATGCAAGTAGATACATGAAGCGGGTGTTACTAGAAGACCTTTTTGATATTGAGCATAAATAAATGTGCTTCCTGGGATGGTTTCCGAGTCTCATTGTGTTTTATTATTAACTGTGAAGCTGAGATCGCTGGCAGGAAAAACAAGTGGCTCATAAACGTTCAGCTGTGTGAAAGGTACTGATGCCCCGCCCCCCCGCCACGCCCCCATCCGGTGATGATGTCGACACCAAGTCGGACCAAGTCCAAGTTTCATGAATAAAAAGCACCACTTTTATACCGGTTTATTTAGCTTCACTCAGTGTGCTTTTAAGATATCAAATAACATAGCCATTTCAATACAGAGCTGCATTAATGTACACTACTAATAAGGACAAGCTGTTGCAGGTGAGCGAGGTGGAGGTGTGGGGGGGTGGGGGAGTCCAATCAGATCAGGCAGCGGTCAAATGATGCTTAAAAAGACATGTTAAAATGATCCGTAGGTGTGCGACGCGCCGTGACCCCTTAACGACCACGAATACTTCTGTCACGTCCCGATTCACCAGAAGCAGGTAGATCATGTGAAGTCAAAGTGCCTCCTTCTAGTCAGGTTGCAGGAATCGAAAGGCCGCTTTTTCATTGTGATTACAAAAGAAAAAAAAAAAAAAAAGAAGGAAAGGAAATAGAAACTGTTAGCAGGGCCGGACTCCTCTCGTGAGTTTAGGGCCTCGAGCGTCAGCAGAGCCCGAAGCTGTGCGTCAAACAAACAAAACAACAAAAACAAAAACACGGCTGGCCGAGAGCACGACTCGGTGCTAAAGCGGGACGTCCCCTCTGTGGTTCAGACCGCGACAGGTCCAGCAGGCCGGAGCAGGAAGCCCCCAGCCACCGGTGGCGCGTGTGTGTGTGTGTGTGTGTGTGTGTGTGCGTGCGTCTGTGTGTGTGTGTGTGTGCGTCTGTGTGTGTGTGTGTGTGTGTGTGTGTGTGTGTGTGTGTGTGTGTGTGTGTGTGTGTATGTCACACTGTTAAAAACAAGAAGCTCTCAGAAGCCCCGCCTCCTGCTAGCGGTTCGACCATAAATACCCGGGAACGCTTTGGTTCAAACTTTATATGCATTTGGCTTTTTTTTTTTTTTTTTTTATATTTCTCGTGGGCAACAGAAACATTTTGTTTATCTACATGTTTTGAGGGCACTTCTAACGTTCTGCTCATCCAGTGAGAGGATCTACATCTGGTCCTCTTTAAAACTACGCTCAGACATCAGCCGGCCTCCCGCGGCGGGGAGGAAGTCCCTGACGAGGTCGTCGGCGCGAACTGACCACGTGCGAGACAGAAATCAAATGGCGGGAAGGAAAGGGTTAATAATGTTATAAAGTCTGTGGAGTCCTCTGTCACTAAAGTAGCTTTGTGTGTGCGTCCGAGTGTCTCTATTTGCCGTATGCGGTTCAACTCGTGTCCCTCGGGCTCCTCAGTTCGTGTCCATGTGGTCGTCGGCCGGCTCGGGAGCTCCGCCCAGCGAGGCCGAGGGAGGAGGTTTGGACGGGCTCTCCTCGTCCCGGCGCTGATAGAAGAGCACGTAGGCGGCTTTCGTCTGCAAAACGGGAGGAATCGGGTTACACCACAGGCAGAGGAACACCCGACACCCGGCGGGACAGACGGAGGGGGAAACTCACCACGATCTGATCCTCCGAGGCCGACGACACGCTGCTGTCATCGAAGTAATACCACTTCCCGTCCACTTTGTTCTTCCCGTACGCCGTGTCTGTCACACAAAGAGGAGGTGGAGTTGTTCACAGCAGTGTTGAAGGCTTCTACTGTTATCGGTGTTGAACTAACAGAGACGCTCGTCAGACTCAGCGACGGGCAACACACACACACACACCTGCAGCGGAGAAAACTAAACTGATCGTAGGAACCCGGAAAGAAATATTAAAACCAGCGTAGGATATCTTAAATATGAAGGTGAAGTTGCCCTCGACGACGGAGATCCAGGAGACATTTTCAAATCAGTCCCGTTTAGAAGTTTAATGCCCGATAAAAAACATGTCGTAGTTAAAACGTTAAATCATAAAATGCGCTATTGAAATAATTTTCCACATCGCGACCAAACAAAAATGCATCTTTTTAGCTCCAGGTGACGAAATCAGAGTTTAATGTTCAGACTGACACCTTCAGTAAACGGACAAACTTTAAAATCATCGCTGAGAACTTCTGACGACACTGAAAACAACGTTCATAACGAGGAGGAGGAGGAGGAGGAAGGAGGAGGAAGGAGAAGGAGAAGGAGCAGTAGAAGAAGGAGCCGTAAACAGTGATGCCGTTCTTGTCTCCACCCAGGAGGAAATAAAATCGTATCACAGTTCTCCATAAAGAGAGTAAAATGGAACTGGACAGAGTCCACGGAGAACAATGAGGCTCTGTGCCGTTACACTTTAACAGACTGCAGTAACCATGGCGACACAGTGGACGTCTCAGCTCTCCATCTGTTGACAGACGGTGTGGATGGATGAGGACCAAACAGACCGGAGAGCTAAAAATAAGATGGTTTCATGTAAAAAATAAATAAAGTACAACCGGCTCTTTATGGTATGTGGATGTAAATAAGAGAATGTGCTGACTCACAATGACCCCCCCCCATCCCGCCGTAGTGGTTGGACACAGCGATCAGGTCGTAGATGTAAGGCCCGGCCTTTGGGTCGCACACGAACTCCGACATGTTCAGATCCCTGCCAAAGAAAAACAGTGCGTCCTCGGTAAGCATGACTCAGCAGGATTTCAGCTTCCCAGTTTGAGACCGTAATCCCGACGTAACTCAGAGGAAAACATGTTCCAACAGGAGGAAGGAGGTCAATGACTCACAGGGAGGTGAAACATATGAACATGAGTCTAATTGTTCCTCGAGGTGTGATAGACACTTCTCTGAAACAAGAGTCCAGTTCTGGAAAATACAACCAGCACTTCCTCATTCAGATCTCTGCTTCAGTGTCTACAGCTCCCTCTAGTGGTCAGAGTTCAGAGGTCCTCTGACACAAATGTCAAGAAAACTACTTTGAATAATGAGATGAAGTCAATTTTATTTTTGAAAGATTTTCTTTGATATTCAATGTAACACAAGTCTTCTTTAAATTCTCAGTTCTGCCTCCACAGGGAACAATATAGAAATAGGACACTTGAATGACAGAATAATTATCAATTTATCAAGTCTTTGTTCGCTGGTGAAAGTGGAGACAGACTGGAAATAAGAGGAAGAGAGAAATGTGGTAAAAAAAAAAAAAAAGGGAGTCCAAATGAGGATGTTGCAGTTATGTGCTGTTATACAAGTACTGTAGCGTGCATGTGATGCGTGTGCACACTGGGGAGGGGGTTAACAAACTAAATAATCCTGCTGGTTGTTCTGGATTATTCATCTGAAGTGTGATTGTTTGATTTTTAGTCACAACACGTTCCTGAAAATACTTCACAACAAAAGCCTCGTTAAGAAATGAGGAGGTTTCTATCTAATAAAATGCTAATTGGGGCTTTTAATTTGAAATAATACAGGAAGTGTTTGACTCAATTAATACATCCTAAATGTAATTATGACTAATTACTAATAGCACGCTCCAAGTCAGCTGGGACGGACTCCATCTCCATCTGAACCCTGAGACGTCCTTATCCAACGTACCTGATGGGGAAGTCCACCACGGTGTCCAGCTTGTCCCTCCAGCAGCGGTTGTAGGAGAAGCGCTTCAGGTGGACCACCAGGATGCGAGGCAGCGACCACAAGTCAAACTTTTTCGTGGCCTGTTGGTGTTTCTTACATGTTGGACAATACCTGCGAAGAAAAGATGAGCTTTAGAGGACCAGGACAGCGGAGAGGTGGAGGTCTGAGAGTGAGTCAGGGCGGAGACGCCTCACCACGGGTCGTGCTCTCCCAGCGTCTCCATGGTGGTGAAGAGGTCGATGCATTCCCTCAGAGCCACGGTGGCTTTCTTCTTCTGGGGCTGCAGCATGCTCTCGTGCTTCTCGTAGGCCTGCGCGAGATATTTACCGAATCATAATCTGTTTCTCACATCGTGTCACGTGACTCTGCTGAGTATTTAACCCACTGACCTCTGCTTCATGCTCGTCATAGCACAGCTTCTTGGCTTTGTTGTCCCAGTCGATCGCCACCGTGGAATGTGCTGCAGAGAGAAGAGGAGCTGCGTTCACACAAAGAAGTAAAAACCATCAAAGCAACAACAGGTTGAAAATATGAACACTGACGATTAAGTTTGAGGACGTCGCCGTCACACGGCAGCGGGCTGATGTTGGCCGTCCCGTACGAGTTGACGATGCTGAACGTGAAGAGCTTCGCCACGTCTCCTTTGGACCCGTTTTCCAGGTCCGAGGTCTCCTCCTCCTCTTCGGACTGTCCGGTCTCCGGCTCCGGACTCACCTGGTGGTCCATGGCCTCCTCTTCACCTGAACACACACACACACACAGAAATAACGCTGTTAGTTGATGCTCCCTGTGATTGGATCTTTCCCGAGCGGGGTGAGAAGCCGCTGACCGTCGTAGAGCCCGTTGGTCTCGTTGCACGTCCCTGAGTGGTTGCTGCCGTTGCTGGAGCTGGCGCTGGCGCTGGCACTGGCACTGGCGCTGGCACTGGCGCTGGCACTGGCGCTGGCGCTGGTGCTGCAGGACGCCTCGTCTGACAAGGTGCTGCCGCAGCCCGCCAGGCCGCCGCTCACGCCGCGGTTCAGACCGGACACTGTGGAACATCCAGCAGCCTGGCTGTAGCTGGTCACGGTGGCCGAGGCCGACGCCCGGCTCTCACTGCTGGGGCTCTGGGAGTGTTTGACGTAGCGTCTGCAACGTGGAGCAGCGGAGGAGAGTCAACACGCAGCAGCAGGAAGCAAATATGAAAAGAATCTGAATGAAAATCTAAATTAAAGTTTTCAACTATTTTAATGTTATCAGTTTAACATAAAGATGATCCAATCAGGACTTTTGAGGATTGCTTTAAAACTTTGTATTTATCTTTACAACACTGTACATTATGTACTAAAACTAAGAGATAATAAAGTTAATTAATTATTTGGATTAATGTTTTAATATTCCACTCAGAGACAGAACTGAAACCACAGCAGCCTCTGCTTGATTACAGGGAACAGATTTATCAGCATTGATGCAGTTTGTTCCTCTTCTCATCGATAATATTGCTGCTGTGCTGAAAAGTGTCCTAGTTTATCATCAGGTTTGCTCCCTACGTTCGACTCCATCTCATCCCACGATATTTACAGCATCTGTTCCCACACGGTCACGTGGCCGCTTCTTACCCGATCCTCTCGAGGATCTTGTCGTAAAGAACGTCCGCTATGAGGTTGTGTCTGGGCACGGTGATGAGTAAAGGCTGGCCAAAAAGCATGGCGCTCGTGGAGCTCCCAATATGCTTTGAGTGGCGCTCCCTGAAGTATACCGGCAGGTTCATCCTCTCACTGTCCTCCTCCTGCACTTCGTACCTGCAAAGAGACACGCGCATTAAAAGCTGCAACCACGGCGACGGACGTCTCATCGTCCTGTCAACAACGAGACTCACACGAAGATGTCGTCTTTCTCCATGATCTGGTTGAGGCCGTCATCCCGTCTGTAAATTTTATGGAACCTATGATTGTAAACATCCGCCACCACCATCTAGAAAAGACAAGCGAGATTCAAACTTAACAGCTATTTCAACCCAAGACAAAAAATATATATTTTTTAAAGATTGTAATGTTGCAAAAAACTAGAGAAGAAGGAGAAGAAAGTTCGAACATTTTCTGGAGGGAATCCACAGAGTTTGGAGAAGGCGCTGCACAGGTCTGCCACTGATCCCAGTTTGGGGACCACCACCCGATACTGACGGACAAAAAAGGAAAATGCATCATATTCTCAGTGTGTGAACTGCTTCTTTTAAATACATTTAGAAATCCAATTTCTCTTGAAAGTACAAAAGAAAAAAAACCTGTTTGTCTTCGACTCACCTGTGTGGGTCTGGACTGTGGGTCCGACCGCACCAGGAACACCTCCATGGTTCGGTCCTTCTTCATGGGCAGAGGCAGCGTGAGGTAGCAGAATGGGTCGAAGGTCACAGACACCTTTGAGCACTCTGGGCACACCAGTGTGGATTTGAAGAGGCCGTGGAAAATATCGACTATGATGGAGTCGTTGCGCAGGCGGTGGTTCGTCCAGGCCTCCTTGGCGACGATCTGGAACGGGAAGAAGAATCTTTCTTTAGATGTTAAATTTAAAACATCAATCCAAGGTGCTGAACGTTGATGTCGCTCTTACACACAATACAAAAACACATGTTTTATAGAGCTGTCAGTTTCATAGCTGAGTCACTCTCTTTGAAACGATCAGAACAAAAAAAAACTGCTGAGAGCGCTGTGAAGACGTGGCATCATATTACAGCATCGCTCCATCCCCACGTGGGAGCTCTACCTCATCGGGACGGCCCTCTGCATCCCTCAGGGCCAGGTAAGGCTTCTTCTTGACGCGGTTCAGATCTTCGTGGAGCCCGTCCAGCAGGAAGGCCAGCAGCTCCTGGGAGTCCTGCTGCTGGTAGCCAGAAAACTGGGGGGCAAAGCGTCCGACCTGGGTCTGGAAACAAAAAGGTAGATGTTCTTAACTTCATCTGTGGTGTGCGATCGTTTTTCACCTTCAGGAAAAAAATAAAAAGCATTTTGACAGAACTGACTTTGAAGGTGCGCGGGGCCACGTAGCTGCTGCGGCTCAGCCACATCTGCTTCACCAGATCTGCGTAGGCCTCAGCGATCTCGCCCCTCATCCCCAGGGGGTTCTCTCGGTTGATCTCGGCCTCGTACTGGTCATTGAGGAAGTACTCTGTGAGTGAAGATGCGTTGCTCAGGCACTGGAGGAATAGAGACAAAAAAACACAAAAAAAAGGTGGATTGTGTGAACATAATACCTAGAAATATGGCACATATTGGACATACTGGAGTATTTGTTTCTTACCTGGAGGGCAGAGTTCATGAAGCACGTATTACCCAGATTACTGAGACCACACAGGCCAGGCTGTGATTGCGACTCTTTGTAGTTGTAGGAGGAGCTGTACGAGTTGTAGCCCCCGAATCTGTTGGAGGAACAGACCCGTTACTGTTGGTATCCTGGAGACACCGTGTTGTGATGAAGACTAAGACTTCAGGTGAATGTTTAAACACATGGAAGGACAACCAGCGAGGAAAAAAAAACAACATCTCCTCGAGAGAACATGTCAAACAGTTATCATTCAGACCTGTATGAACAACTAATACAACACCAGAGTCTCGTTCCTGTTTATAGTACCGGCACAAATCCCTCTGCAAAATGTAAACAAATGTACCGTATGTCCAAATGTTCATGATAACAGAAGCTCAGGGCAGCTGTGTATCGCATTGTATCATTGATGTTTGCCTAACATTTAAATTCAGACAAGTTTGTTATCTTTTTTAAGTCTATAGCTGACACACACACACACACACACACACACACACACACACACAGTGAAAGTGACAATGGTACTTTTCCACTCAGACAGCAGTTAAAAGAGGAATGAAAACCTCTTTGCTTCTTCCAGTGTCACACCACCTCCTGAGGTTGTTCGGGGAAATCAAATGATCAAAGCCTTTTGAATGAAGCGTAGCAATAAAATCAAGTCAGCACTAAACTCAAGATGTCAATTCTGCAGTTACACATTTTAATTGCCTTTAGAAGTTCATTTCTTGTGCCTGCACACATGAGCAGAAATCTCCCTCTAAAACTCAATTTTGACATTATTTTTGAATGTTTTACTGCATGTTTTGAACGTATGAACGACAGGCAGTTTATTTGCTACCCAATGCAATAATTATGCAGTAAATCCTACATATCTTTTGATATAACATAATCAGTCTGGAGTTCAATAAAGTCTTTAGAAGTTGCAAATGACCTGGTACCTCAGTGTATATCATTTTCTTATTAAACTGCATATTTCCATTTCACAGTTAAATAACTCCTCTAATCGTATTACCCCATCCTCTGTGCAGCGGTGGGCCTCAAACAGCACACACGAGCACCTTAAGGACATAATGTTTCTTTTTCCAATAAGTCCTGTAATGGACTCCTGCTGCCACAGCACAGAACAGCGTGTTCTCTCCGTGTGCGCTCCTCACCGTGCGATTCTATTTAAATAATGCTGATATGACCAAAGGTATGTATCTGACACGACCCTGCTTTCAAGTAGACGTTGATATGCACCGATACTCTGGGTGACATCAGCAAGCAAAACATAAAACCAGCCAGAAGAAATTTAAAAATGAAAGTGGAACTGGGGGAAATTTGAAGTGGAAATGGAAAACGATCAAATCTGACAAGCTTAAAATCTCCGTTAGTCGCGTTTACAACACAACTGCATGAAAAATATTGGATGAGCTGGTTTATTTTTTTCCCCCAACTTGATACTAAGAATCATCATAATATTTAATGAGTCTTGGGAAAGATAACAACTGGAAACTACAGGAGCCGAGAGAGAAACTGGTACACAAGCACGAGACAAGGTCAAAACCTGGCTGCACCAAGTACACAACGCAAAAAGGCTTTTAATTAGAAAGACTGCATTTGATTTGAAACGGATACAGGAAGCTGTCAAATTCAGCCAATCAAAAGAGACTTCACATGTCAGTCACGCAGCATTCGACCAACTTTTCTGTGTTTATAGGACTGACTCTGTCCAGCCAAAAAAATAAAATAAGTCCCACCCTTACAAGCCACACAGGGGCTTTATCAATGAATTAATTAAATCAGAAAAGATGCCTCACCTGTTGCTAGACGAAGTGCTGTTGTTGAGTGCGTATCCTGGGCTACAGCTGCTGTCGCCGTTGGTTACTGTGGAGGAGGCGCTGGCTGATGAGTTTGAGGAGAGTTTCGGGGAGGTAGTGAAATTCCTGGATGGGGTTGTACTGGATCTGGTGAGCAAAACATAAAGCAGGTTTCAGAGAAGCACATTCCTACAAACTTTTTAATATTCTTTAACATTGATATATATATATATATATATATATATATATAGAGAGAGAGAGAGAGATAGATAGATAGATCTATATATATATATATATTTTTTTTTATATATATAGATATCTATCTATACATATAGATATCTATCTATATATATATCTGTAGATATATATATATATTTCTATATAGATAGATAGATAGATTTCTATATATATATATATATATATATATATATATATATATATATATATATATTTCTATATCTATAAATATCTATATCTATCTATCTATATATAAGTCCTCTCCTTCACAGCTGAGTAACAACAACAAGCAGCTTGCTTACTTGGGATGGGAGGCTTGTCTCGGCCACGTGCCATCCTCATTCTTGCGCTCAATCACAAGCACCTGTGGGGAAACAAGTGGACTTAAATCCAAGCTGGCACGCTGTGAGCTGTCATGTCTCAGGTTGGACTTTAGTCCGGTACATGTGACACCATCTGCTAAACCTGAGCAGCTTCCGGTTGGTCCGCAAACTGCACTTTCATACGTTTTAGTTTTTTTTCTATTGTAACCAACTGTATTATCATCTAACTTCCAGCTGCCATGATAGATTCGGACTTCAACAGCTGCTGTGGTAAATGAACTTGATTGCAGACGCAACAAGAACACCTTTCTAATGCAAGCAAGTACAAACTCCCTTTATTTCCTGTGATAAATAAGAAACTTATAGCGATTATAACCTGAACATTATACATCTAATTGCAGGGCTAATGTACTGGATAGCATTATGCTCTCCGATGTAATGGCAGTAAATTATGTATACAGAGGGAGAACCTGTACGGTAACCAGGCGTTCTTTGGTCCATCAGTGATCTTAAGGGTTATATTTTTCAACACAGCTCGACCCTACCTGTCCCTGGAAGAGACCGGCATCCTGCACAGTGCTGTCTGGCTTGTTCAGCTGCTCGTAGGTGTTGCTCATGTATTTGTTCCAGAGCCTGGTCTCCTTCTCTGACGGGATGTCGAACAACGTCCTCATCTCCTTCTCTATAGTATCTGAAAACAAGCCAGACATTTATCAGGTTGTTTTCAGCGTCAGCTCCAGCACACACGAGGAAACCGTAGCGTGCTCAGCTGGATCCTCACCTATAGTATCGGCTTTACTGAAATGGCGCGTGACCACATTGTCCATGTTGTCGTTCTCACACAGGTTCAGCTCCAGCAGATAGACCTCCACCTTACAGTGCTTGACAAACATGCCATGTTCGACCACCTGGAGAAGGAACGAGGACATTTCAGAGATCTCCACACAAATTATGATCATTATTAGATAAAATTTAAAAAAATATCCTTTTCGCAGCGTCACCTTCCTGACGATGGGTCTTTGGCCCTCGAGGCAGCCGTACCAGCTGACGAGCTTGTTCCAGGCCTCGGTGGGTACGAGGACGTAGTCCAGCTCATCTATAAGGTGCTCTTTCAGGGCCTGAGTCTCCTGGTCTTTAGGGGAAAAACAAACAAGGTTGAGGTGTGCCGTTCTAAAGCGAAAGCAAAAGTATCCCGACAAAGGACGGCGTTTTTTACCTGAGAACAGCCCGGAGTTATCGATCGGTCCTGGGTAGAGGCTGCGTTCCCCGACATTGTACATATCCCAGCTGTCAAACCCCACATACTTCTTCCACTGTTTGAACCACCGGCTGTCTATTAGATACCTTAAAACACACAATGGAAAAACATATATCACACTTTTAAAAGACACTCGAACATTTCTCTTTAAAGTTTTTAACATATCATATCTCACAGTGTCACCTGGACAGAAAAATGGGGGTCATGAGATGATAAACAGCATGTGAATGAGGGAGTCACTGCACGCAGTCCTGTGCCATCAAAGAAGATTACACAACAACCACACTGCCTTGGCATTTTCAGATATAGCAACACCAAGCTAGTGTGACTTAATCTCTTTGAAAGAGAATCCCCTTTAGTTAATAGGCTTGTTTTCCCATAGTAGCCAGCTTTCATAGGGAAAATCACACAGCCGGGTCGAAGAAAGTTTTATGAGTCTCAGTCAAATAAGGTACGAGTTCTTTGTCCTTTGACCTGAGATTCATTTGGCCAAGTTATGCAAGTGCTCCTGGA
The DNA here is from genome assembly GCF_029030835.1 of Brachyistius frenatus. Classification (NCBI taxonomy): domain Eukaryota; kingdom Metazoa; phylum Chordata; class Actinopteri; family Embiotocidae; genus Brachyistius; species Brachyistius frenatus. The sequence goes on from NW_027210603.1 coordinate 107,066, forward strand.
AACTCAAAAGGTTTGGGAACCAGCAGGACGGCCGCTCGTCTTTAAAAGCATCTTGAAACACCATCTGAAGGGAGTACCTGACTATTTTAGACAACATTATGAACACGAGCTCACAGCTTTCAGCTGACAGTCACAGTGGCCTGTTCCTCCCGGTAAACAAGCGGAAGTGCTTGCTCGTCTGACATTTCCCAGATGTGATCTTTATTTGATGAGGTGAAGCCTCTTGAACACTGGTTCCACTAGAACAGAACCAGAACAGAACCAGATGGTGTCAAACTACACCGGCCAAGTTAAGACAGGTCGCACACTTTAAAACAGGCATGTCACTGCACGCAGGTAACGAGCTCTCAGCCCGACCCCGCCAGCGGGCCCGTTTCCTGATCACAGCTGGTGTCGTCCGGAGCAGGTCGGACTGGAAGGGGAACCAGCACCTGAATCTGGGGCCTAAGTTCTTCTGTCAGCCGACGAGCAGCCACATCAGCTAACGTCGCCAAACTTCTCCCAAAACAGGCAATAAGATCCGGATACTGTACAAACGAGCCGCTTCGGGTCGCTGCTGTTGTTGTTGTTGTTTACGACTAACGTCCACGACCGCGCGCGCTTCTATTAATAAATCGATTTGAAGTCGGGCTAACGAGCAGCTAACGGGCAGCTAACGGGCAGCTAACGAGCAGCTAGCGGGCAGCTAACGAGCAGCTAGCGGGCAGCTAGCGGTGAGCTAGCGAGACGAGGCAGCTAACGAGCAGCTAACGAGCAGCTAACGAGCTAATCTGTTGACATCAGGAGCGAAAGAAACTGTCGAGTTCAGACTGTCATTAGCCTGCTAGCGTTAGCACGTTAGCATTTCCTGTTTCTCACTCGCTAATGGCGGCTAGCCGCGGCTAGCCGGAACAGCCGGTTAGTTCCTGCTTCTGCTTCTCACCATTCGTCGCCTTTTCTCAGAGTTGTTTTCAAAAGCGACCCGATAGTCTGTTTTTGACTTTCCGTTGAAGGGGTTGGCATTTGTGCGGCTACCGGCTCCGAGTCGGAGTCTGCCGCGTTACCCGACTCGGGTCCGCCTCCCTCGGCCATCATGCAGCCAGTGTGCCGGTAATCGTGAACGCGCTCGGAGGAGACGCACCGGGCGCGCGCAGCTGATAGGAAGCGCTCTTCCTCGCCGGTCGGTGCGAAGCGGAGGAGAGCTGCTGGGGCCCCCCAGCGTTCAGCACCGGCACCGGGCCGGCACCGGGCCGACCACCGGACCGACCACCGGACCGGCACCGGGCCCGTTCAAGATCACAAACTCTCAACACAACCCTGAACTCTGCACGGACTCTCCGTCGCATGGAAAAGGTTTTATTTGCAGAACAGCTGATCAGTTAGTTCAATATATGTTTAGACTTTAATGAAATAAACATAAAGGGTTTATTTTAATCCAGCAGGTAAAATATTGATGTGAAAATGCACATTTTAATTAAAAAAAAAAAAAAAACAGCAGCAGTGAAAGTGTAAGTTAACACTTTTACATTTTATTTCAGGGAACTTCTTTGTAATTGAAAAGACTATTGTGTATTATAAGCTGCATGTAAATCTGTTTGATGAAAATATTTTAAATTAATGTAGTATATGTGTCCCTGCAGGAAACAGATTGACAACCTGACAGTATTTTTGTATATCCAGCGTAGAGATTTTAATCTGAGTTGAGGATGATTATCTAAAACTGAGGACATATTGCCGTCTTTGTGTTTATATTGATGACTGATTAATTATAAAAGCAGAAACACCCCACTTTTGAAAATTTATTGTATGGAGGCTCGCCATCCAAGTCACTAAAATATATTAGTCAAATGACTTGTAAATGTGATGATGTGCCCAGCAACCAATAAAAAACAGTTTTTAAAATCAAATCAGACTTTATACTGTACAAAACACAAGGGAGTTACATTACAAAATAAACCGCCTACACAATTCAAAAACACAACATTTCAATTAAAACTTTCTAGACCTGCTTCCTCCTCCAGGCAGCTCACATAGAACATCTTATCTATGATCTAACACAAGAGAGATTAAAGATTGTTAAAGTATAATTAAATTAAAATCATTCACATGGTTTTATGTCCTATTGTTTAAACATATACATATGAAAATGGTGCCAGCTACTCTACCTGTGAAATGACAGAAGAAAAAAAGAAGCACTCGGTAGTACAGATTCTATTACCTAAAGGCAATATCATGGCATACAGTTGCAAGCTAATAATAATAATAATAATAATGCATTTCAGTGGGAAAATAAATCACTTAATTTCTCCCAGATAGCTTTTTGTCTCAAATATGAAATAACAAAGCAATGGTTTCTAATATGCAGGAGACAGCAGCAAAACCAGTGTATCTTTAAGTCCTCTCAGATATTTTATGGACCGGAAGGAGAATATAAATTCATGTGAAATGAAGAATGACCACAAGTTGTAAACTTTGCATATCATATGAAGGGATCCGTCGCACCTCTGTGATTTTACACAGAAACAAATCCCTGCAACGATTCTTTTGTTTGTTTTAAACCGGAGGCTCCAAGCGGAAGTGCTGACGTCATCAGAAGATTCCACTAGGCAGCTCCTTGTTAAACATGCCATCGAGGTCCAGCTCCCTGCTCATCAGATCCTCCTCTACACTCTCCAGCGCCCACTGGTGGTCAGTCAATTCCAGTGCTTCCCACTCAGCCTAAAAATCAAGGACAAACATTTAAAAACAAACAAAAACACCAAATCCCCCTTCAGTTGCTACTTATGCTGACCCCGCAGTACATACTTTGAAGGCCTTGTTTGTATCTGCAGGCATGGCCATGGCAGCACCACTCATCTGCTCCTGCATGATCCTCGACTGATCTGCACCTGTGGGGGGGGTCACGTCACATCACAATCAGTGTAAAAAAACAATACGATCTTTCACCTCATAATTTAACTCAGAGCACACAGCCGACTCGCATAACATTCAAATTGTGGAAAAAAACGGTCATTAAACTTTACTATCTCACAACACAACACTCAAAATGACCTAAACTCACCGTTATCTTGGCCGAGAATTAATGAGTACATGCTACGAAGTCCAAACACGTTCAGGAAATACCACGATGCCGAGCTCACCCTGGATTACAAACGCACAAACAGACATTAATACAATGACTAACACGGTTTATGTCGTCCGCGGCTCTCGTTTAATTTGTTTACCAGGAAGCGTCCAATGAGAGCAGCTCTATTCCCTGCTGCAGCATGGGCTTGAAGCGCAGCGTGAGCGGGAAGGGCACCTTCGCTGTGGGAAGCAGAGCACAAGACAATCAGTCAAAAGTACTAATGTACAAATTTACATGAAAAAAAAAAAAAGATGAGTGGCAACGTGTGTGTGTGTGTGTGTGTGTGTGTGTGTGTGTGTGTGTGTGTGTGTGTGTGTGTGTGTGTGTGTGTGTACGAGATCCTTACTCGTTACGAATCCTGAAAAGGTCCAGTTGATCCAGCCGCCGATGAGGATCATGGGAAGCACGTTGGTGACGTTGCCTTTCATCATGTCTGTCAGCATGCTCGGATCTGTGGAAACACGCGGTGAGACGCACACCGGCTCAGTAATGACACGGACAACGTCAGTTAACACCAAATAACAGACCAACAACTGAAGCACCAAAGGAGAAAATATCTGGACGTGCAGAACTACTGCTTCACTCGTGATGGGGAACCCGGTCCGTCACATATATCCTGACATCATGTCTGTGGATTCTTACAGATTAGTTTCATAACGAGATCTCTTAGCTTTATAAGGACAACATTTTAACAACGTGATATGAGAAGAAGAAACTCCAACTACTGGATGAATTTTGGGTTTGAGTCGGCCAAAAGGCAGCGTCTACTCATGAGAAGAGTATTTATGTGGATGTGTTGATGTTTGATGACTTAAATTGAAGCGATAAATTATCACTCGGCCGAGAAAGCTCCGTCTTCTGAGTTTTCCAGCTGGTCGTGCCGACATGACACCGGGATGCATTGTGCCCGAGCCTCTCAACCCAAACCCACGTTTGTCCCCTTGTTGCACCCACTCAACAAAAATAAGGAAATAAAAATGTTATTCCCCAGGAAGCTACAAGTACCGGTCATGTCTTGTAACGTTAGCTGCCATGATAAACACAAACAACGTGGCTAACGCTGCTGAGTATCACCATCCTGTTGGAAACAGATAGCGGCTGATAGTTTTGTTTTGATGGAGTATTATTGAGGAATTTATGCCTTGAATTGACCACGTTTACCATCAACACTGACGAATGTCCACATAAAAAGTGGCAAAGTGACATTTTAATTCAAAATGAGCTTCTTTGGTTGGTGTGGATTAAACCAGCGATGACTGATCATCACATCCTGGGGTTTCACTCAAAAGGTTTACCTGTCATCGGAGAAGGTGGAACAACCTTTCTTTTGGTCTTCTTAAAAAATCCATCTTCCTGATTGTTGAAGTAGAACTTCCTCATCAAGAAGGACTGAAACACGAACAGACGTGCGTTAAAGCGCTCGTACACGCTACAGTCACGACACATACATGTAATGACCAGTGGCTTTGTGTTGAGTGTTTGTTTTTTTTAAGAATAAGTATGAAACAGTTTAAATAAATAATTAAAAATTAAAAAAAACCTGTTTGGGAATGTATTTTCCATTTTCTCTGAGAATTCTGCTCCGGATGAGAACCTGGCTGGATTTGGGACACAGAACGTCACATTTACATTAATATTCATATCCACTGAAGGTTTTTATTATTAGTATTATCATTACAGTTTAAAAGTAGAGATCACGTACCTGTCGGAAACTTGCTCCAACGTCAACTTCTTGTCGCTCTGGAGCAGGATGGAGACGTAGTGCCTGATCACCCCCACCAGGAAGGTGATGAAGACGATGGGCAGCACCACCCACAGCCGGATGTTGGAGTCCAGCAGCAGCTCCGGCTCCGCCATCCTGTCGGGAGACCAACCTGCAGAGGCAACAGACAAGTGAGCAAAGCTTTCTGCAGGTTCAGCACACCTTCATCCAAAAACACTGAAACTAAAATGTTGACCAATGTGAGATGTGCTTCTTCTAACAGGAAAATAAATCTGATAAAATGTTGAACAATGTGAGATGTGCTTCTTCTAACAGGAAAATAAATCAGAGATAAAATGTTGAACAATGTGAGGTGTGCTTCTTCTAACAGGAAAATAAATCTGATAAAATGTTGAACAATGTGAGATGTGCTTCTTCTAACAGGAAAATAAATCTGATAAAATGTTGAACAATGTGAGATGTGCTTCTTCTAACAGGAAAATAAATCTGATAAAATGTTGAACAATGTGAGATGTGCTTCTTCTAACAGGAAAATAAATCAGAGATAAAATGTTGAACAATGTGAGATGTGCTTCTTCTAACAGGAAAATAAATCTGATAAAATGTTGAACAATGTGAGATGTGCTTCTTCTAACAGGAAAATAAATCTGATAAAATGTTGAACAATGTGAGATGTGCTTCTTCTAACAGGAAAATAAATCAGATAAAATGTTGAACAATGTGAGATGTGCTTCTTCTAACAGGAAAATAAATCAGATAAAATGTTGAACAATGTGAGATGTGCTTCTTCTAACAGGAAAATAAATCAGAGATAAAATGTTGAACAATGTGAGATGTGCTTCTTCTAACAGGAAAATAAATCAGATAAAATGTTGAACAATGTGAGATGTGCTTCTTCTAACAGGAAAATAAATCAGAGATAAAATGTTGAACAATGTGAGATGTGCTTCTTCTAACAGGAAAATAAATCAGATAAAATGTTGAACAATGTGAGATGTGCTTCTTCTAACAGGAAAATAAATCAGATAAAATGTTGAACAATGTGAGATGTGCTTCTTCTAACAGGAAAATAAATGAACAATGTGAGATGTGAGATAAAATGTTGAACAATGTGAGATGTGCTTCTTCTAACAGGAAAATAAATCAGATAAAATGTTGAACAATGTGAGATGTGCTTCTTCTAACAGGAAAATAAATCAGAGATAAAATGTTGAACAATGTGAGATGTGCTTCTTCTAACAGGAAAATAAATCAGATAAAATGTTGAACAATGTGAGATGTGCTTCTTCTAACAGGAAAATAAATCAGAGATAAAATGTTGAACAATGTGAGATGTGCTTCTTCTAACAGGAAAATAAATCAGAGATAAAATGTTGAACAATGTGAGATGTGCTTCTTCTAACAGGAAAATAAATCAGATAAAATGTTGAACAATGTGAGATGTGCTTCTTCTAACAGGAAAATAAATCAGAGATAAAATGTTGAACAATGTGAGATGTGCTTCTTCTAACAGGAAAATAAATCAGAGATAAAATGTTGAACAATGTGAGATGTGCTTCTTCTAACAGGAAAATAAATCAGAGATAAAATGTTGAACAATGTGAGATGTGCTTCTTCTAACAGGAAAATAAATCAGATAAAATGTTGAACAATGTGAGATGTGCTTCTTCTAACAGGAAAATAAATCAGAGATAAAATGTTGAACAATGTGAGATGTGCTTCTTCTAACAGGAAAATAAATCAGATAAAATGTTGAACAATGTGAGATGTGCTTCTTCTAACAGGAAAATAAATCAGATAAAATGTTGAACAATGTGAGATGTGCTTCTTCTAACAGGAAAATAAATCAGAGATAAAATGTTGAACAATGTGAGATGTGCTTCTTCTAACAGGAAAATAAATCAGATAAAATGTTGAACAATGTGAGATGTGCTTCTTCTAACAGGAAAATAAATCAGATAAAATGTTGAACAATGTGAGATGTGCTTCTTCTAACAGGAAAATAAATCAGATAAAATGTTGAACAATGTGAGATGTGCTTCTTCTAACAGGAAAATAAATCAGATAAAATGTTGAACAATGTGAGATGTGCTTCTTCTAACAGGAAAATAAATCAGATAAAATGTTGAACAATGTGAGATGTGCTTCTTCTAACAGGAAAATAAATCAGATAAAATGTTGAACAATGTGAGATGTGCTTCTTCTAACAGGAAAATAAATCAGATAAAATGTTGAACAATGTGAGATGTGCTTCTTCTAACAGGAAAATAAATCAGAGATAAAATGTTGAACAATGTGAGATGTGCTTCTTCTAACAGGAAAATAAATCAGAGATAAAATGTTGAACAATGTGAGATGTGCTTCTTCTAACAGGAAAATAAATCAGATAAAATGTTGAACAATGTGAGATGTGCTTCTTCTAACAGGAAAATAAATCAGAGATAAAATGTTGAACAATGTGAGATGTGCTTCTTCTAACAGGAAAATAAATCAGATAAAAATGTGCTTCTTCTAACAATAAATCAGAGATAAAATGTTGAACAATGTGAGATGTGCTTCTTCTAACAGGAAAATAAATCAGATAAAATGTTGAACAAGATAAAATGTTGAAAAATGTTGAACAATGTGAGATGTGCTTCTTCTAACAGGAAAATAAATCAGAGATAAAATGTTGAACAATGTGAGATGTGCTTCTTCTAACAGGAAAATAAATCAGATAAAATGTTGAACAATGTGAGATGTGCTTCTTCTAACAGGAAAATAAATCAGATAAAATGTTGAACAATGTGAGATGTGCTTCTTCTAACAGGAAAATAAAATCAGATAAAATGTTGAACAATGTGAGATGTGCTTCTTCTAACAGGAAAATAAATCAGATAAAATGTTGAACAATGTGAGATGTGCTTCTTCTAACAGGAAAATAAATCAGAGATAAAATGTTGAACAATGTGAGATGTGCTTCTTCTAACAGGAAAATAAATCAGATAAAATGTTGAACAATGTGAGATGTGCTTCTTCTAACAGGAAAATAAATCAGATAAAATGTTGAACAATGTGAGATGTGCTTCTTCTAACAGGAAAATAAATCAGAGATAAAATGTTGAACAATGTGAGATGTGCTTCTTCTAACAGGAAAATAAATCAGATAAAATGTTGAACAATGTGAGATGTGCTTCTTCTAACAGGAAAATAAATCAGAGATAAAATGTTGAACAATGTGAGATGTGCTTCTTCTAACAGGAAAATAAATCAGATAAAATGTTGAACAATGTGAGATGTGCTTCTTCTAACAGGAAAATAAATCAGATAAAATGTTGAACAATGTGAGATGTGCTTCTTCTAACAGGAAAATAAATCAGATAAAATGTTGAACAATGTGAGATGTGCTTCTTCTAACAGGAAAATAAATCAGATAAAATGTTGAACAATGTGAGATGTGCTTCTTCTAACAGGAAAATAAATCAGATAAAATGTTGAACAATGTGAGATGTGCTTCTTCTAACAGGAAAATAAATCAGATAAAATGTTGAACAATGTGAGATGTGCTTCTTCTAACAGGAAAATAAATCAGATAAAATGTTGAACAATGTGAGATGTGCTTCTTCTAACAGGAAAATAAATCAGATAAAATGTTGAACAATGTGAGATGTGCTTCTTCTAACAGGAAAATAAATCAGAGATAAAATGTTGAACAATGTGAGATGTGCTTCTTCTAACAGGGAACAATAAATCTAACAGGAAAATAAAGATAAAATGTTGAACAATGTGAGATGTGCTTCTTCTAACAGGAAAATAAATCAGAGATAAAATGTTGAACAATGTGAGATGTGCTTCTTCTAACAGGAAAATAAATCAGATAAAATGTTGAACAATGTGAGATGTGCTTCTTCTAACAGGAAAATAAATCAGAGATAAAATGTTGAACAATGTGAGATGTGCTTCTTCTAACAGGAAAATAAATCAGATAAAATGTTGAACAATGTGAGATGTGAAAATAAATCTTGAACAATGTGAGATGTTCTTCTAACAGGTCAATAAATCAGATAAAATGTTGAACAATGTGAGATGTGCTTCTTCTAACAGGAAAATAAATCAGATAAAATGTTGAACAATGTGAGATGTGCTTCTTCTAACAGGAAAATAAATCAGATAAAATGTTGAACAATGTGAGATGTGCTTCTTCTAACAGGAAAATAAATCAGAGATAAAATGTTGAACAATGTGAGGTGTGCTTCTTCTAACAGGAAAATAAATCAGATAAAATGTTGAACAATGTGAGATGTGCTTCTTCTAACAGGAAAATAAATCAGAGATAAAATGTTGAACAATGTGAGATGTGCTTCTTCTAACAGGAAAATAAATCAGAGATAAAATGTTGAACAATGTGAGATGTGCTTCTTCTAACAGGAAAATAAATCAGAGATAAAATGTTGAACAATGTGAGATGTGCTTCTTCTAACAGGAAAATAAATCAGAGATAAAATGTTGAACAATGTGAGATGTGCTTCTTCTAACAGGAAAATAAATCAGAGATAAAATGTTGAACAATGTGAGATGTGCTTCTTCTAACAGGAAAATAAATCAGATAAAATGTTGAACAATGTGAGATGTGCTTCTTCTAACAGGAAAATAAATCAGAGATAAAATGTTGAACAATGTGAGATGTGCTTCTTCTAACAGGAAAATAAATCAGAGATAAAATAAATCAGAGATAAAATGTTGAACAATGTGAGATGTGCTTCTTCTAACAGGTCAATAAATCAGATAAAATGTTGAACAATGTGAGATGTGCTTCTTCTAACAGGAAAATAAATCAGAGATAAAATGTTGAACAATGTGAGATGTGCTTCTTCTAACAGGAAAATAAATCAGAGATAAAATGTTGAACAATGTGAGATGTGCTTCTTCTAACAGGAAAATAAATCAGAGATAAAATGTTGAACAATGTGAGATGTGCTTCTTCTAACAGGAAAATAAATCAGACTGACGGCTGTCACTCCCTCCAGCTAGCTAGCTAGCTGGCTAGCTCCAGCGCCGTTAACATGCATCAGCCTGATGAGCTCAGTCTGAACAACACGACTTCAGCTCCGATGTCTGATGTGGAAACTGGTTTTAAAGCTTCACTGTTTCAGTGTTAAACTGGTTTTAAAGCTTCACTGTTTCAGTGTTAAACTGCCACGAGGGTTGAGAGCGGACGCTCGTGAGCTAATGTTACCGCTAGCCAGCTGGCTACCTTCCTCCTGATGTCCGGGGTCACCGTGGCGCGAGCTCTTGGTCGTTTATTCTCCAGCTGCGACTCACGCGCTGCTGTGAGGTAGTTAGGACGTAGTTAGGACGTAGTTAGGACACTTAAAACAACCGTTTAACAGGTCGCATCCATCGGCTGAGTCACTCCGCTCGAGACGAGCCCGGCGGACGATGCTCGCTCTCCTCCTCAAAGCATGACGGGAAACCGCCTGGCTCCCCGCTGATTGGTTCAGGTGTTGCCACGACAACATGACGTTTTAAAGAAACTTTAGTTTTTTGTTAAAAAGGAGAGATTCATTAATACATTTATTTTACCATTTTACACATTCTGTTCTTTTCTGGTCGAGAATGGAAGATTATATAATTTGTAAAATAAATGTAAATATTAAAATTGAATGTAAAAAATGTCATCACATATTTTGAACACGAAAATAATATAATTTTGAGTTCATCTTAATTCTCAATGGCAAGTTTTGATTAAACTAAAAGTTTTGATTCATACTTTATATTATATCATATTAGTATACTAAGAGAAGTAACAAAACTGTCCAACTGTATGAGGTCATTCTTGAAGAGCAGTAATATTCTGTTTTTATGTATGGGTCTTTTTCTCCTGATATTTTTGCATAAAATGAATTTTTGTATTCAAATCCATCTATATTTATTTATTTTATTTTTGCTTTTGTTATTTGTTATTCTGCTGTCCTATTATTCCCACATTGCTGCCATCCTGTAGGAAATAATGAGTATTTGTCTACATTGTTTGTAAATTTATATCTTGTTCAATAAAGTTCTTTAAAAAAGAAGAAGGAGAGATTCAGGTTTTATGTGTCATTCTGAAGGTTTATTCTTTTAACATAATACATTTTGTTCATCAGTCAGGGAGGATCAATACATTCAGATTATTGATCAATAAACTGCTCACAATATATCCCAGTTTAGTCTGTTGTATATAAACTTTGGACTAATTGAATTAATAAAAACCTCTGGTTAATGGGACGTGATAACTGTAAAAAACTACAGTTCATCTCAAACGAGCCTATCGAATCCGCCGGTTGTAAATGACGCTGACCAGTAGGTGGCGGTAATGAGCACGTGTCCTGTTTGTCAATGTAAAAAAAGAAGAAGAAGAAAAGCAGAAGCCTCCTCTGCTGATGCAGATCAGGGAAAACTTCTAGAAAACCTCTGCTATCAAAAGGCCGTCATCATATCTAGAAAGCTGTTTAATTTAAACCGGTATGCAACACTGTTGAAATCGGGATTGTTGTGTCTTCTTTGTGGTTTAATTCAGGCGGATGTGTTCAACGTAACGCTATCTTAACGGCGATTAGCCTCCCTGCTAACTGTTAGCAGCGGGCCGCTTGTGAAAACAGGACTAAAAAACGATGATCTGAACTTTACAAGGTCAGTTAGAGCAGTTTTCTCAGCCGGTGGCTAACGTCTGTCTGGTCTGACGTGTATTAGGTTTTCTGTCAGTCGTGTTAAATCTGGCCTGCTAACGTCCATCCGTGAGCTCAATCCACCCCGTGTTATAATTCACAGAAGATTCTTGTAAAGGCTGTTTTCATGTTCCCCAGAGGCTCCTCCAGGCTCCTCCAGGCTCCTTCAGGCTCCTCCAGACTTCTCCAGGCTCCTCCAGACTTCTCCAGGCTCCTTCAGGCTCCTCCAGACTTCTCCAGGCTCCTTCAGGCTCCTCCAGACTTCTCCAGACTTCTCCAGACGTCTCCAGGCTTCTCCAGGCTCCTCCAGACTTCTCCAGGCTCCTCCAGGCTCCTCCAGGCTTCTCCAGGCGCGCCTGCACTGAACCATGGGAACTGACCGGAGGTGAGCTTCACGCAGCAGTGTGACGTAGAGGCACATATCCTGTGTGTTGGTGTTTATTGTCAGGGTGGGTTCTCCTCCAGGCCCAGCCGCGGTGAACGCAGCGGGAGGTACGGCTCGGATGGCCGGAGAGATGACCCGGAGTGGTACGAAAGACGAAGCAGAGACATGGAGAGGGATTATGATGGACGCTGGGTCGATGATCGACACGGGGAGCGCTTTGATGAGCGCGGAGACCGAGACAGTCCGGAGGTGAGTGAACAGGAATCCCTTTGCAGGAGAATATATTCTCTCTCGGCTCTAAATCCGGTCACTGTTTGTCTCAGAGGGGCCGAAAACGACGCAACAGCGACAGATCTGACGATGAGTACGACGGGGACTATCCGGACCAGGACTTCAAGATGGACCAGGAGGAGGAGAGCAAGACCATCATGCTGAGAGGTCTCTCTCTCCACGTCACAGAGGATGACGTAAGATCACAGTTCTCACTCCACCAAATCACACCAGAGGTTGTTGGATTGGCAGAGCGACCGTCTTTTAAAAACAAAGTTCAAGTCCTCAGTCTTGATAACTCGTCCATCTGGTGTGTTTTTTTTTAATGTGCAGGAAGATGTGTCATGAGCACAATTAGTAGTTAACATCATGGCTAAGATCTCGAGTTAGTTAAAGGATTTTTTTTGGGGGGGAAGACAATTCTAAATATGTCATTTTGATGAACAGAAATGTGTTTAATCAATGCAAGGAGAGGGACTTTAAAATCAAAGCCAGCTTCTTCATTGATCTGCTTCATTTGCCAACTTATTCTGCAAATAGTGATTCTGGCATGACAGCTTATCCGCCAACGAGCAGCTGATTGTGGAAGCTGACGAACGCTCCTGGCTGTCTTCAGAGCGGCGTCACCATAAGTTCTGAGAGTCTGTTCGGGCAAGTTGAGGAAATTAAGTTTGTCAGTGAAATTCATCTAAACTGCCTTTTTTTCTCATTAAGGAAGATGGAGCTGCGTAAAATGTAAATAAAAACAATGCGGGGATTTGCAAATTATGTAGACACGTATTGAATTGAAAATAAACATCAAATGTTAAAACTGGGAATTCTTATTGTTTTGTAAAAAAAAGATATGCTCATTTTGAATTTGATTGCAGCAGCATGTTTCAAAAACGTTGGGACGGGGTCAACAAAAGACTGTAACAAAAAAAAAAAGACACCTGGTGGAATATCTCGCAACTAGTTAGAGGAAGTTCTGTAAAAGGCTGCGTGGGCAAAGAGTGCAACAAATTAGAAAAATGTTCATCTACGGTTCATAATATCATTAAAAGATTCAGAGAATCTGGAGAAATCTCTGAACACGAGGGACAAGGCTGGAAGCCAAGGTTGGATGGTGGTGATCTTCGGGCCCTCAGGCAGCACTGCATTAAAAACAGATGAGATTCTCTCGTGGAAATCACTGCGTGGGCTCAGGAACACTTCTGTTTGATACATATCAGTGTGAATACAGTTCATAGCTGCATCCACAAATACAGGTTAAAACTCTACCAAAACAAACATGTATATAAACACGACCCAGAAACACCGCCGTCTTTTCTGGGCCCGAGAAAACTGTCCTGTGATCTGACAAATCAAAATTTTTAATTCTTTTTTTGAAACCGTGGATGCAGCATCATCTGTGCTAAAGAGGAGAGGGACCATCCAGCTTTTTATCAGCGCACAGCTCGAAAGCCAGCATCTGTGATGGTACGAAGGTGCATTAGTGCGTGAAACCATTTAAAAAAAAAAAAGAAAGAACAAATGGCGTAAAGTTTGACACGGTCCGAGCTTGTTATTGAAGCTGTTAGTGGAATGTTTTAAAAGATAAATTAAATGTCAGGTAAACGACGAGAAAGAGCAGCAGCTGTGTTCGGGCAAGTTTTTAATAACCTGCCTTCTGTTTCCCAGATTTGCGCAGGACTGGAGCAGCTCCAGGGACCGCAGCCGGTGGACGTCCGCTTGATGAAGAAAAGGACAGGTGAGCGCCGCCGGTCAGACGAGCGTCTCTCATTCACTGTCTCACGACCCACTTTTACCTCCTTTTGTTGCTCTGCCTGAAAACCAAACACGGCCTCATGTTAAATTGTCAGAGGATCCTTTGTGTCACGTAGACAGTCTGGTCAGGTAAGAAGGTAACTGTATGTGCCATATTTTTACCATTTTATGTACAGACATGACAAGCTATGGTAAACAAACTCTGACCTCCCTTCCCCCTCTCCCCCTGACATTGTAAGCACCCCCTCCCCCCCCACCTCCGTTTGACTTTGACTGGCCTGTAAGAGCCCATTGTAAGTTTGAATGTTGCACCGAAAGCATTCTGACTAACACGCCTCCCGTCTATATTTGAATGCTGTCTCTAGGTATAAGCCGAGGTTTCGCCTTCGTGGAGTTTTATCACTTGCAAGATTCTACCCGATGGATGGAGTCCAATCAGGTTGCATCAACAATCACCAAGCCTAGAAAATATTCTTGGAGATCAGAGCCCAAATTCAGCAATGCCATGCTAATCTGAAGCTGTTTGTGTTTTACTTGATCTTACAGAAGTGTGATATCAGAGGTAGATAGTTTGGATGTCACACACTTGATTGATGATTTTTTTCTAATAGAGCAAGTTTTTCAATCAAAATCAGTCTGCTTAGTTTGATGTGAGATGTGAACTGCAGCACCAACTGTAAGATTTGTTTTGAGAATATTAACCCTGTGCAGAAAACATTCAGCATCTTCAGCTAAATATGAAGAGTACAAGTACTTCCTGCTCACAGAGTAGTTTCATAGCACATCCTGCTCCAGCTCAGTCACTTGGATAGTTTCTCATCTCCATTAAACCTCCGAAGACTGGAGTGAGACATGGACGAGCTGGCAGCACTCCGGTCCCAAACACTGAGAAGCATTTTCTTATTTTTTTAAGAGCTCATACTCAGAACTGCAGCTCTCTCTCTGAACTTCTCCTCTCTGTCTCCTGTTCCCCCGTTACTCCCCGAGACACTCCACCTAAGCAGCGAGTGTAAACCTAGCCACTCTCCTCCCGTTCCAGCTGCTCACTCATTGGGTGGGTTAGTGGCAGGATCTCGCCTGCCTCTGTGCCTCCGATGTCTCGGACTGTGAAGTAACTGGTGGCTTTTTTTGACTTCACAGAACAAGCTGGTGATCCAGGGGAAAAACGTCGCCGTGCACTACAGCAACCGGAGGCAGAAGTTTGAAAACTGGCTTTGCAACGCTGTGAGTGGGATTTCCAAATATTTTCTTCTGTCTCTCGTAACGCTGACCAAATATCCTCTTCTAGTTTTGTAGCAGATCCCAACAGATTTATCAGCTGGGTGATTTCAGCCAACTAAATTAAACCTTTTCAATCTACGTGGCCTGCAGGCTAAAATATCTTTTAACATTATGCTGTAACTTTCCACACTGAGCAGTCGCCATCATGTCCACGTAGAGGGAAGGAAGGAAGGAAGGAAGGAAGGAAGGAAGGAAGGAAGGAAGGAAGGAAGGAAGGAAGGAAGGAAGGAAGGAAGGAAGGAAGGAAGGAAGGAAGGAAGGAAGGAAGGAAGGGAGGAAGGAAGGAAGGAAGGAAGGGAGGGACCTCTGACAGAAAGAACTTTCAAAATAAGGCGTGTCAGGAAGTTGCAGCTGTGGATGAACACTGCAAAAAAAGTATTCATGTTTCATCATACTGCTGCTGGATTGAAGCCATCAGTGTGTTTATTTAGTGTGTTAAACACCGGGCAGGAAAACATTAATTTCTGGATAAAATAAATCATTATTTATTCATTATTATTATTGTTATTATTATTATTATTATTATTATTATTTCTGGTCAGTGCAGAACAGCAGGGTGCAGTTTAAGAAAACAAAATCCTGTTGACATTCAAGCACTAAACAAGTACAAGTCCGAACATGTAAAATCACTGGAAATGTTGTCCGATATGAAAACTTTTATTTATTTACAAAACGTAATGCAGAAAAAGATGCTCAGGGTACTTTAAATCATTTTTATTTAAGTCAGTTATAGTTACTACATTCTCATTGAAATTCACTGTTTTCAATACACTAATGCTATTTTGGTATTTTTCAGTAAATGTAAAATATTCATTCACCATTACACATCTTTGTGTTTGATAACCACATCGGTTGGCTTCTAGTTTGTAGGAACCAAAACAAACAGGAACTCGTGTCACAGCTTTTATTTTTTTGGATAACGAAGAGTACAAAATACAAACCTGCCGGTCGACGGTCCTGAATTCACACGGTCGAGGAAACTTTCTCCTTTCTGTCACGGTGGATTTAAAAACACTGATTGGTCGACAGTTTTGCACTCTGCTATCTGATTGGTCCCATTGTAAAAAAAATACTGCTGAATCATCCCTGAACCAGTTGCTAGGAGACACCTATTTATCTGGGCGACTCGTCTGTATCAGGAAGGTCACCACCTGCGTGGTCTGCAGATAACCTGGGAAGAAAAGACATTTCCCTCCTCAGGCCTTCAACACCATCTTCTCTCCTTCATCATATGATTACATGAAGTGACGTGTTTTATTTCATACAAATCAGACTGAGTATTGATCCCAGTTTTCTTCTGCATCTGTTCGTTTTTTGTTTTTTTGTTTTTTTTTATCACAGTGTGGTTTGTATAATTTCCGTAAGAGGCTGAAGTGTTTCAGGTGCGGAGCGACAAAAGTCGGTGAGTTTTTTAAATTTCTAGAATCTGCAGCTTCTCTTGCAGCTTGTTGGCGGTTTGTTGCAGCGTCCGCTAACCTGTGTGTGTCTCTGTGCTCCTGCTGAGTGCAGCAGAATCTCTCCTAGTCAACGGTCTGAATATTGAGTCTCAGCCGCCAGCAGAATACAGCGGAGACAGTGAGTGTGCTTTATTACCACATATTTAAATGCTACGTTCTTCCAGAGGATATATTTTGCATTTATTATGCAAAGAATTACTGTTATTCTCCACAAAGAATTTCATTTTTGGCGGCTTTAACATACTCAAAGTCATGAAACTTGGCGTCAGTCATGGCGAAAAATGACATATTTTAGTGGGCTTGCATGTGGGTGTGGCCAAATGACTCGCTAGCGCCCCCTAAACTGCAGTCCCCGCTACTTTCACCTACATGCACAAAATTCGGTGGACATGTGTATCATATCTTGATCTACAAAAAACCTTGTTGGCACCATTGCCTCAACTCAACAGGAAGTCTGTCATCTTGAATTTAGTGGCCATTTTTAGCGATTTGTCACACGTTATGCTCTTAACGAACTCCTACAAACTTCATCGTACCGATTTAAAATTGGGTCTGTGCAATCTTAACGCCACCGATCATCCCCAAACTTTTCATGTTTCATGAAAGTGCCGGTCTGCAGACATCTGCATGATTATATTCTGCCACAGTGATAGCGCCACCTACAGGCAGACGGGAATTAAATAAACTTTTCTGGCGAAGGCCAGCATGATTAACAGCTGATCTTTTTGTTCACAGCCATCATTCTGAGGAACATTTCCTCCCTCTCTACCGGCGATGGGATTTTGAGCATGTTGGCGCCGTACGCCAACCTGTCGGCGAGTAACATCCGCCTCATCAAAGACAAACAGACGGGACAGAACAGAGGCTTCGCCTTCGTGCAGCTCTCGTCTCCACTGGTATGTCGCCGTGCTGCGGTCACACGGTGGTGGTCGAACACGCGTGTGACGGTGCGTCTTTCTCTCTTTGACAGGAGGCGTCTCAGCTGCTCACGATCCTCCAGAGTCTTCAGCCGCCACTCAAACTGGACGGGAAAACAATCGGAGTGGATTACGCCAAGAGTGCCAGGAAGTGAGTCATCACACGCACACACACACACACACACACACACACACACACACACACACACACACACACACACACACACACACACACACACACACACACACACACACACACACACACACACACACACACACAATGTTTGATTCAGCTTTGTGAGGACTCATTTAGACCCACATGGTGTAATTTGCTGCTTCCTTTTTATGTTCCTAGAATGAAATGAAACTGGTCCAGTTGTCCTTAAATTCTTCATTTATAATGAATGTCCCTGAAGGTCAAGTATTTGGGAGTGGTTCGGATCCTTTACAGGCTTCAAAATGAAGGTTTAGCTCTAATACTCGTGTGTCCTCTGCAGAGATGCAGCGCAGCCGGAGGGCATCAGAGCCAGCGCTCTGTCTGCCGCCAGCACCGCCATCGCTGCAGCTCAGTGGTCGTCCAGTCAGGTATCTATCGGGAGTTCATCTTTAATCACTGAGGCACACAAGTAACATAAGATTAAGAACACAAACGTGAGAGTTTAGAGAAGCTTTTTTTGGTCATTTGTGTTGCTGTTTGTTGAACTTGATATCTGGCTGCCGAGTGTGTGACGTGTAGGAAGAGCTTGTGTTTACCAGCCAGCCCTCCAGAGATGATCTGAAGATTACAATTCAAATGCATCTGTCAAAATAAATATAATTTTAAAATGCAGAAAATCTGAATTTGAGAAGAATATTAAATTATTAAATCGAATCATCCGCTGTGATTTAAAATGCCTGTCATTATGTCTTCTCTGAGTTCTGCCCGTTGTTTTAATTAAGTAGTCTGTGGTTGAGTGTCAAATTCAAATCCAATATTTCCTGACTGGTTCAGGAACTACAGATGAAAAATGGTTGTTAGTTTTCCTTTGTTGATATTTGTCATTCAGTTAATGTCATATTTGAACTGGGTCTGTTTCTGTCCTTGTAGTTACAGCGGAGTTCAGCTGCCTCTTCTGAGTACGTTCCTCTTCCAGACGGCTTCACACAGCAAACGCAGGTCAGCTCACTTTATCATTGATCAGAGACTTCACCTGTAACGTCCGACGGCTGACGTGACGTTCATCACTTGTGATTCAGGGGCAGAGTTATCCGGTGTGGCCGCAGCAGCCTGAAGGACTGGCTCCTGTCGGGGGAGATGGATTACTCGGAGGTAATAAGAGGTGTCATCACTCACATATTGTGGGTCATTTTTATAAGGGGGCTAAGATTTATGAATTTATTGTGCCTGTGCAGCTGCTCCAGGAATCCCAGCAGCCTCAGGTGTGCTCGTGTCTCAGGGCGCTCATGTTTACCCACCTCTGATCATCAGCCAGCCGGCCGTACAGGTGAGCAGCGTGTAAACATGGCTTGTCCTCATCTATAATTAATCACTCCCAGTGAAATCAAAAGTTAATCATGGTTTCTTTTGATTTCCCTTCGTTTCAGACTCCTCAGCTCGTGAGGCCGGTTGTCGCAGCACAACAGGCTGCTGGGTTTGGCACCACGTCACCGGTAACGCCGGCGTCCTCCGCGGCTGCAACGCCGCTCTGTGCTGCTCCGACCACATCAGGTGAGATCAACAACTACAGAATTACTCCTCTGTATGTGGAGGCGGAGATCCAAAGTCTAACAAACTATTGAGTTTGCCAGAAAAAGATGTATTATGTCCAGATACACGGGATGGTAAAAGTACCAGGATGTCCTCCTGCATCGTATTCTGCAGTCCGCAGGCCAGCATGCTACTCTGGCAGGTGGTGGCGCTGAAGCTCCGCCCACAAAAGGAAGAAGAAGAAGTTTCAAATCGCATCCTTTTTTCTTTTTATTTCAAAGGATCGAGACAGATATGAACAAGAGGGTCAAAGGTCAAGGCGTATTTCTTATGACGCAGTAGTATGACCCAACCGTATACATACATGTAACAGTACATACTGTGTAAGAGGAGCTGCAGTACGAACTAAAAGTAAAAAGAAGTGTGTGATTCTGAACGCAGCGTAAATCTGTTAGATAAAGCGTTTTGTTTTCCATGTTCCTCCTCTTTGTTTTTGCAGCTGTACCCGACACATCCGCATACCAGTACGACGAGTCTTCAGGTTATTACTACGACCCACAGACGGGCCTCTACTACGACCCCGGCAGCCAAGTATGTACACTCCACTCCGAACTCCGCGTTTACTGACAATCACGGCATTTCTGTCGGTATTTTATATTTTCTTTTCCCGTGCTCGTCGTCAACAGTACTACTTTAACTCGGAGACTCAGCGGTACCTCTACTGGGACGGTGAGAAGCAGACGTACATCCCGGCACCGTCCGACACCGACGCCAACTCGGAACAAACGTCCGCCGCGAACGCCGCGGCCGCTTCCTCCACCGCCGTCACCGCAGGCGGGAAAGAGCCCAAAGACAAGAAACCCAAGAGCAAGTCGGCTCAGCAGGTAGATGCTGCTTCAACAACTGGTCTCTGCTAATGGCTCTTACTTTATATTCAAAATAACATCTATTTATATGTTAAATTGCAGATAGCAAAGGACATGGAGCGCTGGGCCAAAAGCTTGAACAAGCAAAAAGAAAGCTTTAAGAGCAGTTTCCAGGGATTCGGACCTTCCAAGGAGGAAGACAGGAAAGAGTCTGCAGCTGCAGACGCAGGGTTCTCCCTCTTCGAGAAGAAGGTACTGTATTATTATTATTATTATTATTATTATTATTATTATCATCATCATCATCAAGAACAAGGAGGATTTCTTTGTGATGATGTAATGACAAACAGGAAACAGCTGATGCAGTCTAGAAAAATACTCTGACTGACATTTGGATTTTGTTAATAATAACTTTATTTGCAAAGCATGTTTCATACAAGAAATGCAGCTGAAAGTTTTTACAGAAAGAAAATATCATGAAGTGATTCACATAAAAAGCATAAAGGAACATAAAAACCTGTGAAAATGTAATTTAACAATAAAAAAGAAACAAGCAAACAAACAGATAAAATTGCAAAGACAACACATTAATAACAGTTAAGTTATAGAAGGAAGCAGAATGCATTTTTAGAAAGTAGTGCTGTTGTGAATTTAATTTCATAATTTAATTTATTTGTTTACCAAAACAAAAATCGGCATCTGTACCATCGTGCGTCGCTTTCCGTGACACCTTCACCAGCCTGAAGGGCTCTTAGCGTTTTGTTCATCATGAACCTGAGGAGGAGACGGCCGGTTGTAATGTCAGATATTTGATTGACAGTTTGTTTTCTCTCAGCAGACGGGAGGTTTTGAGATGCTGCCTCTCTTCACTGAACAGTTCAAGTTCACGGAGCAGGAGACTCCAGCGAAGGTTCGTCTGCTCTTTCATTTCATCTTCACAGCTGATAATAAAAACAAACCTCGGAACACGTTCCACGAATCTGTTTTCATATCACAGGTGGATGTGTTGGTCGCCTACAACGGGGAGAGCGACCCGGAGGAGGGCGGCTCGGACCGAGCGGCCGACGAGGAGGCGAGAGTGACGGACTGGAGGAAGATGGTGTGTTTGCTGTGTCGGCGTCAGTTCCCCACCAAAGAGGCTCTGCTGCGTCACCAGCAGCTCTCTGACCTCCACAAGGTGAGGAGGAGAGCAGCAGGGAGCTCTGAGCATCCCGGGCTCCGCCATCTGTTCACCGCTTCACAGAAACAAACAAACAGATGACACATTTATTTAGTTTTCTTATGATTTGGACGTTAAAATCGCTTTGAATTGTTTTAGCAAAACCTGGAAATCCACAGCAGGTCGCGTCTCTCGGAGGCTGAGCTGGAGGAGCTGGAGAGGAAGGAGACGGAGGTATCTGGCTCATTTTTCTTTATCAGGGTTTATTTAATTTTTTATTTCCAATGAGAACAAATCGAAAAAAGAGTTTCCTGGTGATTTTAACAGCTGAAGTACAGAGACAGAGCAGCAGAGAGGAGGGAGAAGTACGGCGTTCCCGAACCTCCGGCGCCCAAGAAGAAATTCTATCAAGCGCTGGCTCCAACAATGTAAGTGGGAGGAGCTTAATCTCTACAAACTGTCTGTGACAGTCCAGGGACCTCTATTTATAAAACATTGAGTAGGATCCTGAATAAAAGTGTACGTGTGCACAAAAGAGATTTATGAAAACAAGCAATGTTCCCTCCATAGATGTTCATCCGCCTCATATCTAACGCCCACATTCAAACATTAATGCTCATTTCATCATTATTAAAGGTTGATGCATATTAAAGTGTGCAAGAAATAATGAGCGGAGTCAGATTGGAGATGTAAAGTTGCTTATTGAATAGTTGGAGAGCAAAAACGACACCGCTGGTTTGAATCTTAATGAAACGGTGTATCTGGGTTTATATAACATGTTATATGAAGTGAGAGTAAATGTGTGAGAGGCTTTGTTATACATATAATAATGTCTGTCACATTTAATTCCTACAATCAGGCTTCAGTTCAGCAGCTGTGAGTCTCGGAGCAGCGAACGCCTCCTTCAGGCCTCGTGTTGAGCAGCGGATCTAAATGAGCTCCCAGAAATGGGCGCCTTCTTTTTATCCTTTTTTTTAAATGATTTGGTTTATTTTTTTGACTCCTCCTTTGTTTCACCGTCCACAGCAGCTACGAGCAGCCCACCAAAGACGGCCTCACCAGCGATAACATCGGGAACAAAATGCTGCAGGCGATGGGCTGGCAGGAGGGCCGAGGTCTGGGCCGCCGCCAGCAGGGCATCACCACTCCCATCTCGGTGAGCACACCGACACTTTGCCACCTTTTCTTTAAGACACGCCTCCTCTGACAGATGCTCTCTGCACGTCAGCGGGCTCTTTCTGCAATTAGCAGTGTTACCTGAGGGCCACCGGTGTCCAATCTGTCTCCTCTGATCACTCACAGGCTTCGTTAAGGACTAAGGGCACAGGCCTGGGCATTAAAGGAAGCTCGTACGAGCTGTCGGCGTCCGACACCTACAAGGATGCTGTTCGTAAGGCCATGTTCGCACGCTTCACTGAGATCGAGTGAGACGGAGAGAAGAACGGAAATCTTTCATTCTGTGGCCAAACGATCCGACTGTGACAAGGAAACCGCACAAACTCTTAATCTTTACCTTGTCCGTGTATATAAGATGTAGGTTTTTCTTTTTATAGCTACATATTTTGTCATCATATGTCTTCGGTGTATATTTTGTAAAGTGTTGGTGCCTGAAATGACGTCGACCCGCTGAGGTTTTGTTGCCGTGAATCCCAAAGAATCAATGTGATGAATAAAATCTGCTCTTTGTGCTCACACAGCCTTTTTCCCCTTTTTTTCCTCTTTTTAGACAAATGTCCAGTTATTCAGAATAATAAAAGAAAAGAAAAACAGCTTATGAGTGCAAATGCGGTGCAGATGTAACGGGATAAACGGAGACCAGATTCCAGCAAATCAAATGTGGGACAAAGAGTATGTTGAGTTGGGACGATATCGGACATGTTTTCGATGCTGAGAAGTGCTCTAAAGTTTTTATGTGTCTGACCAACTTAGAGAAAAACACTCAATATTCAATGCATGCAGGTTATAAGTTTCAGGAAGAGAAAGAATTAGAAATAGAAAAAAATCACCAAAATCGGACAGTTTCTTGCCGAGTTGTTTTTTGTTTTAAACTTCCTGTCAGAGTTGCAGCATCAGCTCTGCTTGTATTAAACTGCGTGTTGTAAATCCATGTAAAGCCATGATTTGATGTAATGCTTCGCTGTAGCTGGGCTTTATAAGAGCTGTCACAACATAAAAGGCAAACTCACTGACGGGATCTTGCAGAGCTTGAACTGTGCTTCCATTATATGTGCAATCCTCACAGTTTGACTCCTGCACAGTTTCATTGTGTATAAAAATACCCAAATACTAAATGTGGAAGAACTGTTGACTCTAAAAGAGCAGCTCTTCTTTTTCTCTGTAATTATAAACTTACTAAGAATTATTTGATCTATTTTGCTTTATTCTCTGTTTTCTTGCAGGTGAATATCTGCTGTCATATATGTGTAAAGCAGATGGCTCTGTTGCACAATATTTCCATGGTTGGAAGTGAACGTTCATTCTTATTCTCACCACTAGGGGGCAGTGTCATTTCTGGAAGGAATTTCATCACCCAGTCATTTTTCAACATTTTAAAATCACAAAACCTGAAACACAAATCCTTTACATTAGAATATTTACCTGGGAAATATTTTGTTTCCAAAACTTTAGCACCATGAATGATGTTTTATGTTTTAATGCCGATCATGTGACGGCCTTTTATGTAATAATGACATTAAAATCTTCTCCCTATTTTTTGCTGTGATTGTAGTTTTGTGTTTGTCACAGTGACGTAGATGTCGTCCTCTGCATCCTGCTGGGGGCATAGTGGTGGGTGGTGTGGTGGAAGGGGGGGGGGACTTCCTCCTAGTCTCCTCCTGGTCTCCTCCAGGTCTCCAGGTCTCCTCCATGTCTCCTCCAGGTCTCCTCTAGGTCTCTTCTAGATATCCTCCATGTCTCCTCCATTTCTCCTCTATTTCTCCATTTCAGAGGCTCTGGCTCAGTTTACCAGAATCTGTCAGTTTTTAAGCCGTTTTGCATAACACAGTTGGTGGTCACATTTTGTGCTGGGTGGAATAGTGTGAGGACGAGGACGAGGACGAGGGTGGCGTACGTACCACGTGTCCCGAATGTATGCAGAGTGTGAAAATGAGTTTCAGCCCTTTGTGTTGCAGAACCAGTCCAGTCTTCAGATTCATGTCAGAGCTTCCTGCAGGTCATATATCTCTTTCTAAAAGCAGGTCACGTGGTCCAGCTAATGGTTTTTACCTCAAAGTCGAACTGTCTTTGTCTTTACATTTTTCCTCTGAAACAGTCTGCAGAGCCACAAAATGGCTTCCTCCCAGTTAGACTCAGGTTTTCTGTCATATTTATCATAAAAGCTCAGATATAATTCATTCTCATGTATAATCACACAATCATACAATGATATCTGACGGTTTAAGTTTAATCTTATTAAATGAACAAGTCAATGAGGATAAAGGAGGAAGCAGTAAGTTGAGTCGTGGTTGTATTAATAAGTAAAACACATGTAACTCAATGATAAAACTTCTAACCGAGAATTAAAGCGACTTCATCTTTTATTAATTGTAATGGAATTTAAATTCAAGGTTTTTGTCGTATTAGACTTTTTTTTGGCTTCCTGCATCAGAGACTTACCTGGATTGAAAGATAACACCTAGTAGAGATGTACACGCACACACACACACACACACACACACACACACACACACACACACACACTCCTGTTACTGTCCCTTCAGAGGACATAACATTCATTTAATCTCACCCTGGAGACTGACCTGAACCTTTAACTACAACTTGATTAAATTAAACATAAACCTTAAACTAACTCGAATCTAAAAGTTATTCTAATCCTCAAACTAGAATTACTGCCGAGAGGTTTTACGCCTCCGTTCACCATCCAGGTTGTACTTTGCACGTATATCTGTCCAAGCTCACATAGATATTGAAGTCATAGTGACCTTGACCTTTGACTTCCAAATCTAAACCGTTCATTGCTGAGCCAAAGTGAAAATTTGTGACAGATTTGAGTAAATTACCCCCCAAGGCGTTCCTGAAAAATTGCATTCACAGTCATAGGTTAATGTGAGGTGACAGTGACCTTTGACCTTTAAACACCCAAATCTTATCAGTTCATTGTTGGTACCAAGTAAATGGTTTTTTTGCCAAATT